>NC_139240.1:8027100-8301753 GCF_977018435.1 Lepisma saccharinum | reverse complement strand
GGAGAGTTAGAGGTGGAAAATGGAGATAGATAGGAAAGGGTTAACAGCAGCATTCCTTTTCAACCTACAGATCGAGGAACATGTTTTGAAGGATCCTGATAATGGAAGGTACAAGGTCGAGTCGCCCATTGTGAAACTGTGAGTTCAGAGGTAGAGAGTATCACGGTCTGCCCCTGGCGTGGATGCCCAATCCTTGAAGTTCACGAAATTTAGATTACCACAATTCCCCAGCCAAAACTTTCTCAGATCAATACTTACCTATTCAACCTCACTTCCATCTAGTACACCCTGGACTGAAGACTAACGAGGCTCTGGCGACTGGCTCCATAGCCAGTATAATTTTGTGTGTGTTGTCCTGTGTTTTGTCCTTATTTGTAATGAATGCTTCTTGACAGCCTCAGCTTTTAACGAAAGTCAGAAGATTTTAATATTTTATGATTTTAGTTATGCAACTTAGAGTTGTTCTGTGTAACGATAAGGGTCTGGACCCCGTATAATGTGACGGGTGCAAAATAGCCTTAGTGCTGATGCACCCAAACTTTAAAATTCAAATTCAAAAATACTTACCTAGATGCAACTCAAACTTCAAGTAATATAACCGTGTGGTGGCACTGGCGTCTATTATTTGAGATTCGCAGAGCTATTTCACAACTAGAGAAAAATGAAGAATTCTCCCTTTACAAAGCTGAAAACGATGAATAAATAAAAAAGTTAAATTTGGTCTCCCAATTTAGTGAACACCCTGTATCACCTGAACATGCCTGGTATTTTACGAACCTGCCCCCAGTACCATCCAACTGAGCATGGTGAACTATGGAACATGGTGACAAGATTTTATCTACAATAAATTGTTCCCCCTATTTTTGTTTACACACGTGGGTTTTTGCCTGCTCTTCTCCACCCAGAGAATGGGCCTTGCACCCAGATAGGGTAGGCACTGCTCGTTTGCGGTCAGAAATTTGTAAGGCAAAATTCAGAAGGCTTACAGCTTTCCACAAGCAGAAGGCGGGAGGTCCCATGTGCCGCCTGGCGCTGAAGTGTTGCAATCTAAAAAACATGATCTCGAACACTGGTGTCGACCCGATTTGAACTTTGAAGTTTTTACGAATGTTGCCATATAATTACATACATTTTACTAGAACTAATGAAGTGTAAGCCCGGCTTACATGGATGCTGGGTGAAAGTATTGTTAGGAAGTCTCTTTCTCATTACTTTCTACCCTGAATTCGGTGACAAGTGGTATGTATGTCAATTAATCTGAAGAGTGGCAAGGAAAATTTGTAATTCATGTTATTTGAATCTGATCATTGGGGAAATTTGTATGATTATATTGTTGTTGGTTGTTACATGTGTGAATTTTTTTCAATATATGATTTCACATAGATAATTTTGTACATCTTAATTTTTTTACAATAAAGAACAACTACTTGTTAGAATGTCTTTATATGTATTCATGAATAAAAACAGGATGATCTTAGATGAACACACAGTCATACCAAAATTAAACTGTATGCTATTTTGGCCTCTCGTGTTGTCGTAAGTTTGGAAAGATGCCTTTCATATACACATAAAAAGCATGGTATGTTCAATTTTTAACTGGTATGTAAATAAATGTTACGTATTAGAATTGTTCTGGAATCCTGGATGTAGGAATCAATCAAATATTTATTCTTTTCAGCAAAATGTAGACATAAGCTTTCAGAAGAAATAACACATGGTATGCATCAGTGCCTCTGTATGGGAGATTTCACACTGAAATGTGGAGCTTGGGATTTTTACTAATCTAACACAGGTCACCTTAAACTATGGTGTGCCTCTCTGGTTCCTTACATAAAGGAGTAATAAAAAAAAGTACAACCATACTAATTATTTTAAATTGTAAGCTGTAAATCATATTTAGAGATTGATCCAACTCATCGTCACTCACACTATGCAAAATTAAATAATTTGTGTAGCATGCTGGAAAGAACTACTATTACCCTAATGAAAACTGAATGTCACACATGGCTCTAAAATTACTACAGTACAGTACTAGTTGTGCTGGCAAGAAATGCATAGACCCACCACATTTCCGAGATCAAAATTTTAGCTGATACCGTTTAATACTGCAATTGCAAGTGGTGCTAGGTGTAGAGAGAGGTTTACGTGCATAGCGTTGTGGTGTCAATCGTCGGAGTGAGAGAGTAAAATATTAGGCTTCCAACTTTCCATCCTCGTAGTTTACTGCCCCAACCACTGGATTATCTCTCGCTACCCAAAATATTTGACCTCATGGTAATGCATATCCAACAAATGCTGTTGCTATTATTGTTATAATTATAACCCCAACTGACCATGTATGAATATATAGATAGGTTCCATAATATATTCCTTGTTCAATATGTATATAATATATACAAATAAAGAATAAGGAGGCTCCGTTAGCATGAATAGTTCATAATATTCATCCATAATTTACATCTCGACAAATGTGTATTATTCTAGAAAAGTCTAAATCTGTTCTTGAAATATAATGCATTGCTAGAAAAAGACCTATTAAAATTTGAATTGAGAGACATGTTGCCTCTATCTCTTCCCACATCTGCACATTTCAACCCTTGCCAACTCCTTAGCTTCCTCATACCTGCCAATGATGAGTGAAAAACTGGCAGTTTTCCAGTGCGGCAAACGCAGTTTTAAATTCTTTAATTGTGCAACATGGAAATATGGAATTTGTAAATTTCACATAAGTAATAGCATGCAATGTTCAATCATATTTTGGAAATACAAAGGACACTTTTAAATTCAAACAAAAGTCCAATTAAGATGCTTGAGTATTTCCACTGTACATACTCTTTTCTTTGACAAATTCATTTCTAACATGAGAAAAATTGCAGCGACTTCTGTAGTATTAAATATTTGGAACATTATAAGCTCCGTTTTTCTTCCAAGTTTTCTCAATCGTTGAACCTTACAAATATTTGAAGAAATGATTGAAACAAAATTAGTCTTTTTTTTCCTGCTGAGTGTGCTGGGTCCACCCTGTCAGACACCAAATTTGAGGGTGTGCCACCCCATGTTCTTGGATTTTCTAATGTAGAAAAATTGAGAAAAGGTGGATAGCATAGACTGGGGCAGAGAAACTTGTCCTGCTGCTGAAATATAAAGATCTGGTGACAATCTCTACTTCAGAGGTCAAAAATCCTTCCCAGAGAATTGACTTTTGCTGATTTCACAAAAATGCCAAGTCTTAAATCAAATCATCATTGTTTGAAACAGTAGTGTGTGTATTTTGCATGCAAGCAAGAGTTTTACATGATTTAAAATACAAAACTGACTAACATCAATAAGTCTCGGTAACCGAAAATAACTTCTATTAATTGTAATTTATCGACATAAATTTAAAAACTCTCTTCGCTACCCATGTTATTAATAGAAAATTATTGTTTCAATTTTGATGATGTGATTGAAGGCTTGGTTTTTCAAAAGGCGATGCAAATAATATTTTTTTTTGATGTGGAACATTCACTAAATGCTAGATGGCATTCTCTCTGTTGTATTTACATCTCAAAAGAAATTTTCCTGTATCATATCGAAAAATTTGAAATGTTTACACTTCCATAATGCCATTCTGGAGAGGTTTTAAGTAACCTGCACCAATACATTTATTTATGTATGAGGTGTTGCGGATATGAAGGGGAAGCTCAAACAAAAGAAAGGGGTAACAGTAGATTGGAAATTTTTTCTGCGTGATTTCAAAGTTTTGACAAATATTTTCATGATAAAAGTTTCCTCGCTGCATATTCCATGAAAAAAAAATATTGAGCTTGCCCTTCCTATCCACAATGCCTCATATGCTTTTTGAATTTTTAAGTCCACTTTATACACTGATAAGGTAATTTAGACTAAACCAACTGTTCAAAGTGCAATCCATACAACCGTATGCCTCCATTGGGTATCAAACACAGGGCCCCTTGTTTACAAGTTGACAACATAAACACTATGCAACCAGTGTGGAATCTATTTTTAAATTTTTCATACAAACAAATTGAAGAGAATAAAAATTGAGAAAAAAAATTGTTTTCCTATGTTGGTACGATGAGGATTAAATGTATAAAGGGGGATGATGCAAAATCGGGGCTCAATTGTGCATCCATTATGTTCATGGTTGACATTAACATACTTTTTTGTTAGAAAATGGCAAAATCTTTAGTACATTTGGAACGAACAGGAAAGAAATGAATATCTGAGTAATTAACATAATGCATCATGAAATCTTTGCTGAACCCTTGGTTGATTGCAGTGCATCTGTTTTCAAATTTACCTCACTTTGAAAAACCAACATATATTTCAAAATGTGAAACATTACAAATGCTTAAATTCCTTCTCACTGTGGTTTGCTTTTGCTGGTGTGTACCTATTATCAACAGCTTCATACAGTTCTAGCCAGAAATCTATTCTAATTATTCCTTGATCATTTTTTAGTCTACAATTCTGCAAGATATGTTAATGACATACATTTCACTTTTTCAAAATATAAGGCCTCACGGGGCCTCGTATTTTATAAATAGTTAGTGCATTAATACATTTTTACATATACATGCACCAATAAACGGTTACCCTAAACATTACAGCATTACTTCAAACTTGATCCCGAAATGGAAACATTTTTCATGATTGAAAGCATCTTTACCTGAGATAGATATTTGTTTAAGGAGCACACTGGTTATATATATATAAAAAAAGAAATTATCCTCAAAAATTTTATTTACAATTATTTTTTACATTTTCCCAGGAATTCAACAATAGCACCTGCAATTACGTTTAACGATTCAGCCTTTTGTTCTTCTGCTGCAGCAATTCTTTCAACTGCAGTAGCAAGTCTCTCCTTGGATTCCAGATTTTCTTTCTGAAGCTTCTCAAAGGAGACGAATGCCGCTGCAGCAGTGACCTTCCTCTTCTTCGTTGCACCTGCAAACATGTAAAGGAATAAAACAATCTCTAGCATTACATTATTATAAAAATTCCACCATAGGCTTTACTTTTTATTTTACCAAGAACTGAAACATGAAAAACTTAGGTAGTACAAGAATTGAGTTTTTTGCATTTCAAGCAGTGCCACCTTCATGTATTGAGTTGTCTAAGGATTGTTGATGAAATTGTAATCCTAGGTGAAAAGGATGATCCAAAACTTCGACATGAGTTAATGAAACATTTCTAAGAGCAACCCCCTCCTATCTAATTCATGAGAATTAAGTTGTTCATACCTTAAGAGATAATGGGAAGCATGTAATTGTAAGGAAATTGTTAGTGAAACAAAAATAATAATAAAACAATTTTAAACAAATGCAGAAAAAATACTACTTTCATTCAGTGAACTGAAACAATAGAACTTGAATCTTCACCACTAACAGAAAAATTTTTAAGCAACAAACCCCCCCACCCCACAAAATAAGCAGTTCTTTTTTGAAAAACTGGCAAAATGGTCAGCCTTGATATCAACTGTAAAACACTACAATGGCCGTTTGCACGATTGTGAAATTTATAATTAATCTTTAATGACTATGGAGGATCTTTCAGATTGCAGTTTTGATTTTGAACTAGCTTTTCTACTATTTTTAATTTCTGGTGCCTTTCTTGTGACTTGACATGCTTATAGAAGACTATTGTAAAGCAGTTTCCAATTGTTTAATAAAGAAGCATAACGCAATTTATGCAAAAAAGAGAATTAGTAAAAAACTGCAACAAAAGCTTCTCTGTTATTCAAGTTCCAATCTCTTAAAATATCAATATCATAGCTACTTTAGTGCATTCAATTTCTTTATTTTTATGTTGTCAGAAGAACAGAAGTTAAAAGTAATATGAAATATTTTGGGGAAATTGAAATTAGTTTTTAGCCATTTGAAACATTTAACAAAAAAACGAATGTTACTAATATAGCTTAAATTGGAATTCAACAAGATTTGAACAAATGAAGGCAAGACCTTACAACTGTAAGGTATGAGAAGTGTTCACTTGTAGTTGGAAAAATGCAAGAGATAAAGAAATTCAGAGCAGTCTGAGAAACGGTCCATAGGTGTTAAGGGTTTATTATTGCATTCTGGGAGCTGCAAACATGACAAAGAATGAAACAATATCTAGCATTACATCAATAAAAGAAATTTAAGCACAGCATAGTTAGCCTCAAATTTCTAAAGAGCACGCAACCACTTCCAACACACACGAGAATTCACTTTGCATACCTGATTTTGAGGCACTGCCTGGATCCTCCACTGGCCTCTTTGGTGTTTCTGGATTCACCACCTCCAGATCTGGTGGAGGGCCCACCACCTCCACAACTTCTACGACACAATTGTCCAAAACTTCAAGATCCTGTAATGAACAAATAACTTGGGACATAAGGTAATTTATTATGCCTTGATCTGAAATATGCATTTTCATTGTAAATATAGATTATCTAATAACCACAGAAGATGTCATTTCACAAACATCACATTCATGCAAGAAATAATAAGTATTTGAAGTTTACATAGCAAATTGTAACAGGATACAGAATAATTGATACCCGGCAGAAGACAAGAGAACTTAACACCATGGTAGGCAACTTATCTCGTTACCACGGTTAAATATTTTCACGTGGTGCTACTATCATTTGCCTGCTGGTATCCATGTGAAATAAAATTTTCAAACATCATTATCATACTGTACACGTTTGAAATTGCAATTCCTTCTTCTTTGTTATTATCACCAGCATTTAATTTAGTTCTGTCTGGTGAAGCTGCAAGTTCGGTTTCTGTAATATGTTAATGTTCTTTTATTGGACTTTAGAAATAGCTACAGAGTGCTACAATTGCAGCTACAGAGTGAAAGATTGTGTGTATGTGTGCTAAATTGTTAAATCACTAATTTCCATCAAATGAAATTAAACCCAAAAACTGAATGGTGTGAACTGAACCTAAGCATTCAAAAACAATGGTGTGTCTCACACAAAGGATGCCGAAAATGATTTTTGCTAGTGGCATCTACAAAGCATGTACAAAGATCAAGGAATATATGAATTCTGACTATGCTCATTAGGTAATGCCTTTTTTAGTACAGGATGAGAAAGGCATGAAGAATAATGGAAATTGTGAAATAAAATATGGCACCTTAAATACTGAGGACATCAAAATAAACAACCCTGAGCTAATCAAAAGCATATAAAGGCAATAACACTACAATCATGTAGGTCTTCACTGCAACAATACGAGCCTCAAACTTCACCTGCCTAACCTGATCATGAAAACAGGCTTGGGGTTGAAACAATGGTTCGGCTCAAAATATACACTAAGCAATCAATATTTTTTGCAGTGTTTCTAGGCACACAATGGAATCAGTTCACATGGAACTTGTGTGTATAATGATACAAATTATACATATGTAATACATTAAAGTCATTATGTTCATTGTGTCACACTTATGTGCACAAACAAACATTTCTGCTAACATGCTAGTTTGGCACTTGAAGTAAATTTTGAGCATAGACTCCCAAAGCATGAAAATCAATACATTTTGGTGTGCAATTTTTATTCTTGACTTTATACTTAACATTGGATCAATGGACGAGTGAAAAGGACTTATATTGATTATGGATCAGCAAGAAAATGAAATAAACAAACTTGGCACTACAGTATTTGCAAAAACATTACATTAGCAGGGAGTAAGGATGTTTCACATGCAGATATTTTTGTTCATCCACAACGTCAGAGCAATTAGTTTCACCTGCGAGTAATATGTGGCCTTTAAATGTTCATGCAATAATCTTGGCATGTTTAATTCAACATGTGTTAAAAAGAAACACCTCTATAATTGAATAATATATTAATAAAACAGTTTTGTTCCATTCTTGAAGAACCTACATGCAACGTTTACAAGTAATGTAAACTGGCGTTTGGGTCATTCCATGTCAAATCATCCAGAATTTTGTGAAAATGTCACCCACCATCCCCGATTTTGATGAAATTCGGTATGCCTATAGAACTTTTGATGCTGATTACAAAAATGACAACTTTTTAAAAATTGGTCAAGGGGTTCAGAAGTTACGAGCTTTTTAAGAACTCCCTGTACGCCACATGCAGCTCCACTTTAAATGACATGCATTAGGTTATAAACGATCATATCTTCCCTCGGGTTTGCCGTAGAAACTTCAAGTTTGTTTTCTTTTGTTCACAATAGTATAAGCTTTCATTTAAATAACGTTTTAGATGAATGCATCAATAAACATGTATTTTTATATATAGTTTTATGTATTTTTTTAGAAAAATAAATGACTAACTTCAAGAGCGAATTTCATGAAATGCCCCCCCCTTCAATTTCCACACAATTTTATATGTAGGTAGCTCAGAGTGTGTACTAATGCCTGATGGAAAAATTGGGATGGGCGGTTCAGAGACAGGGTGATAAAAAAATCATTTGTATAAAATGACATTAAAAGTAAATCTTATTAAAATGCTTATGTATTTAGCACAAAGCCTGAAGTACAATATGTTTCAAGCTACAATATTCAAAATTTATGTTCACTATGTGTGAATGTAAGCATAGGTGTGACCTGGCGGGGGCAAAGGGAAGCACTTGCCCTATCCCAAATTTATATATTAATTAAAATTTACAAGTTAAATATATGTTGTGATCCTCCTGGCACTTGAGGAAGGAACGAATAAAGAGTAATAATTGTGATTTTTCAAATGTATTTATCAAATAATCCTGGACACTATTTTTATGTGATGGAAAACTTTGTGATTATCCCAACCCGAAGATAGTTTCCAAGTGACACCCATTAAGATAGTACTATTTTTGCTCTGACTGTTAAACAACTAGTGTTTCGCAGTAAATAGTTACAAAGTTACAAGTACAGTTACTTTTTTTTTAGAAATTCTAACTGTAACTAGCAACTTTTAAATGTAAGTACCTATAACGTTAACAACGGTAACAGAGTTACTTTTTGCAGTAGGGAAATAGCTACATTGAGCAATTCTGTTCCGGACTATAAAAATAAAATATGTACCTTCTCCAGATGCTACGTGAAAGGATTTTCTTGGAATTGCTGGCAAGGAAGCTATGATTTGTTGCATGCTAAATTTAGAACATCCACGGTTTACTGTAATTCATTTCTAATTGTATGTGAAAACTCCATTGTTTTTGGTAGACTGCTGCGTTCGTTTGGAATGTTGTTGTATAGCTAGGAAAAAGTCATTGTCGAGGGGGTGGATCTTTGGATCTTGTAGAACTTGGAATGGAGGAGAAAGAAATATGTGCAAGTGGAATCAATGACACCATATTCAAAATAACGTGGTCAGCATACAAATTATTTTTTTAATTATAATCGTTCAAGCAAAGCTGACTGTGTTTTCCATAATTTATTAGCAGTAATAATGTAAATATATGAATGCATATTATGTACTAGAAACATAAGTAAAACACGGAAGTCTTCATGATCATTGATATTGTGTAACTTTTACACAAATCAATGATCATTAACAGTATGTTACTGTTACAGTAACTGTAAAAGAAACTCAGTTACTTTCAAAGTAACAGTAACAATAACTGAGTAACTTTTTTAATGATTGACTGTAACTCAGTTACTTGTAAAAAGTAACTTACGGAACCTGTAAATTCAAATTAGTGCATACTTCCTGGTACTGTTGTAGTACTTTGCAATCACTGACACATTGTACTGTGGGTTGTTGTCATTTCACCCTAGATGATTACTAAGAAATTTGTGCCTTGATACTATTTGTACGGAATTGGTACATAATTGCCGCACTTGTTGCTTTATACTATAGAAGTCTATACAAGTATTTTTACTGTTCCAACCATCCCGTCACAAGGATATTTTCTGTGGTATGTGGCAAAGAAAGCTCCATTAGAAAAAACTTCAATCAGCTCAAATGTGTTGTATTAATTCTTACTTCATATTACGTATCCCCATGAAGAGTAGCCAAAAAAGAACTTCCATATTGAGATAAAATGCACAAAAAGAATGTTCTCGAAGATAAATTTGCTAAACTTGGGAATGTTAATAATGATGATTATGTATATAATTATATAATATATAATTATTTTTAAAAAATGAAGACTGTTGAAACTAATTTACAGTGGAACGTCGATTTTAAGTTATCCAGGAGACCAAGCTGAAAAAACTTAATACAAGGGAAAATGTAATATCTTGGAAAATTTCTAAACAATTTGCTATGTTGGGACCACCACGATTTAATGCAAAATGCAGGAAAATGTAAAATCGAGGAACTTAAATCGGGGTTCCACTGTAATTATTACTTGCAAATTTTAAATTAATATATAAATTTGGGAGAGGGCAAGAGCTTCCCTTTGACCCCGCCAGGTCACACCTATGCTTATATTCACACATAGTGAACATAAATTTTGAATATTGTAGCTTGAAACATATTGTACTTCAGGCTTTGTGCTAAATACATAAGCATTTTAATAAGATTTACTTTTAATATCATTTTATACAAATGATTTTTTTATCACCCTTTCTCTGAACCGCCCATCCCAATTTTTCCATCAGGCATTAGTACACACTCTGAGCTACCTACATATAAAATTGTGGGGAAATTGAAGGGGGGCATTTCATGAAATTCGCTCTTGAAGTTAGTCATTTATTTTTCTAAAAAAATACATAAAACTATATATAAAAATACATGTTTATTGATGCATTCATCTAAAACGTTATTTAAATGAAAGCTTATACTATTGTGAACAAAAGAAAACAAACTTGAAGTTTCTACGGCAAACCCGAGGGAAGATATGATCGTTTATAACCTAATGCATGTCATTTAAAGTGGAGCTGCATGTGGCGTACAGGGAGTTCTTAAAATGCTCGTAACTTCTGAACCCCTTGACCAATTTTTAAAAAGTTGTCATTTTTGTAATCAGCATCAAAAGTTCTATAGGCATACCGAATTTCATCAAAATCTGTGATGGTGGGTGACATGGCCTGGATGAATTGACGTGGAATGACCCGTTTATGAAGTTAGTTAAGTGTTGACTTTATAACTGGAAAGATAGTCTTCTCTTGGATGATTAAAATATTCCTTGGGGGTGTAAGGGGTGGCCTTCCACTTAGTACACCCAAATGTCAACCTCACTTCCATGTTAGTACACCCTGGACTGAAGACTAACGAGGTTCTGGCGACTGGCCCCATGGCCAGTATAATTTTGTTTGTATTGTCCTGTTGTCCTTATGTGTGCTGAGTGGCCATTTACAGCCTCACCTTTTAACAGAAGTCAGAACATTTTAATATTTTATGATTTTAATTATGCAACGCTAGAGTTGTTATTTGTAATGATAAGGGGCTGGCCCCCGTATACTGTGACGGGAGCAAAATAGCCTAAGTGCTGACGCTCCGACAATTTTAAAATCAAATTCAAATTCAAAATATTCCTTGGTAAAATTTCAGTACCCAAACTGACTTTCCGTACACTTTTAAAAGGTCATGGAAGTGTTTTTTTTCCAATCGCTTAATTTATTTCGCCGGTAAATCATGTATTTTTGAAGATTAATGTCTCTCCAATGTACGAAAGCTGTTGCCTCTATGTCGTTCCACTACCTGAACCAAATGTTGTGTGCATTCGATGATGTAACCCCCGGTCAGTGTTTCCAACCACACCATTGTTTTCCAAGAACATGACAATTTTAACTATGTTTGCCTAACCTTGCCGTGCATGGTTCGTGGAGTTTTCGAACCTGGAGAAAAATACAAAATCAGTAACACGAAAGTGAAGAAGGTTGGAAACACAGCACACCCACTGATCATAGACAACGCTACTCAAGATTTGCCCGCCATATTGTATGTAACTCACCAAAAAACGAACAAACAATAATTACTCGATATGTGGAAAATTGAAATTATTTTCGTAAAAAAAAAGAAAATGCCACCTTCAAGAATCCTTAGCAATGCAGAATACATAAGTACCAATGTGAAAAAGGAAAAAATAAAGGAATTTCAGACGTTTCACAGATACTAAAATTGTAAATATTCCTCATCAACCATTCATCTTAGAAAAAATAGCATCTTGTTTGTTTTTTCCCCTTGAATAAAACACATTTTAAAACAAAAATGTGATACCAGCTTCTTAAAAAAAAAAGCACAAATTTTGACAACATTGTGGAACTTGATTTAGCTTTATAGTTAAATGATTTCTATTTTAGTTAGACTCGGTTTGTAATGAGTATTAATGGCAGTATCAAGAGATAAAGAAATTTAAATTTTATTTATAAGCTTACGAGAATCTGAACCTTGTAATATACATACCCCTAGTTCTTCAATCCCTTCATCTCCAATCAGCAGACATGTGCTAATTAAATTAGCAATTTTTTGCTGAGTTTCAGTAAGGCTGGTACCTGGTGGAGGTCCACCTCCAGTCCCACTTCCATACCTTCTCAATTCGCTTGCTTTTTCTTTGGCGTTTGCCTTTAAGTCTGACCAACACTGCAAAAGAATATAGAAAAAATATAGAACAAGCTGTTCATAGAAGTGGTACAGGATTTTTAAAAAAAAGACTAAAGAAAGGAAATAAAAACAAAGTGTGTGAATTTTGTACATGCCAAACAGAATAATTACTTCACAATTTTATAGCACAGGTGGGGAGAATAGGTTGCTCAAGAATCAAAGTCGCATTTAACGGAGTGACTATTTTCACTAGGTGGTGAAGCTAGCTTATGAGCTATTTTCACCAGATTTTGAACTGCACATACATGATCTACACTTGTCTGGCTGCTAGACATATGTGTGCATTTATTTTCATGCAGGAGACAAGTACTTTTTTTCCTGCATTTTGAAAAATACTGCAAGGTGTTCTGTATGCACTGGTGCTTGTAATATATCACATGACAAGCATGAAGGGGTAATATATTCCTAAATTCTCTCGTTGTTAGGTTAGGCAGGTCAGGTTTAGGGCTATTATCATTAAAATTGCTTCGATAAATACTACCTAACACCGTAATTTATGGTCTTTAGCACTTTCTGCGATTCCCACTACCCGGTGACAAGAACTAGTGGCACCTATTTTTAATTTCAAGCAACTTCTTAGCAGTAAGCTCAGCAACACTGCCAATAAATATAATAAAATAAGATAAAAGACAATTCAGGTAATTATTTTGCTTGTGAAAATAACCACATATGCTATTCACCATGTGGTGAAAATAGTTGGGGCTGTCAATTAAATGTAGATGGCCTTAATGGAAGGATGGTAGCTTTGTTTAGGTACCAGTTTCATAGATCGGAGACACATTAAAATCGGATATTTTGTTTTGCATGGTTCGTACTTACCAATTGAGTATTGCAGAACATAATTCAAGGTGCCATTGTGCTTTTTACACGACAACAAACACTTTTTCTACTAAAATAGAGCATTTTTCTAAGTGCTACTGAATGCATGTAACGGTGCGATATCGCTTACTTTGCGAATGATATCGCTTCTTTGTTTTCGAATATCAGTGTTTCCAACGTTCTTCACCGAAAAATACCTACTATCGTGTTCGTCACGTGTGCAAATTGTACATTATGCACGGGTAGCTGACGGATAGCCCCATGAACCATTCCGATAAGGTTAGGTTAGGTTAGGCAAGCATAGGTTAAAAAAGGGGGGGTTGGAAACACTGACATGATTTCCCGGTGAAATAGATACCACAATGACTAACGTTGGAAACCTTAGAGAAACTCATTTCCGTAAGTAGTATCTTCTGTAAAAATGAAGAAATGTGTCTCCAATGTATGAAACTGTTACCCTTTGTTTGAAATAAGTCTAAAAAAGGAATTCGTTACTTTGTTTTGTATCCTCATAGCTCCAAAATTCTACGCATTCATGCACCTAGCATTTCATAAATATGGCAAGAAAATAAAAAGATACAAATATGTTGTTAAATGTACCATTTGAAGAGCACCTTTCTTTTGGAAGTTAATATTCGTAGCAAATAATTTCAACTAACAGAAACGAGGAAATGCATATCTAACTCGTATATTTATTATTATAAACTGTTACAATAGGAAATTAAACTTACCCGCCTACACTGCTTCTCAGTCTTCACGGGACCTTCTTGAGAATTTGAAACTTCTCCAAGGTCCTTCCACAGACGTTCCTCCTCTTTCTTTCGAAATGTCTGAGATAGTTTGCCCGTGATCATCAGCGGGTGTTGTTCCATGAACTCCACCATTGTCATCTTTTGTTTCTCGGTTACTTTCGACTTCGACATGCTTCAACTTACCGACCACGTTTTCTAATGAATTGTGCACTTCCCGCTTTCGTAAACAATAACGACGTTCGATAATGTTGCTGCTGCGATTGCCAATAATCGAAATCGAAAAAGTCGCAACGCCATTGGCTGATGGTACAGTAGCCTCTCTTGCCAGCTAACATTTCACTCGCATGCAACTCGAGACCCCGAATCCGTGAGCTGCTCAACTCGTTTAGTTTCAATAATTCGCTTTTCGGCTGGCGACCGACTTGGCTACCGAACGAGAAGACTCACTCGTGAGCTAGGTGTTGACTTTCAATAATAAGCTCCCAGGGTGTCGTGGGTCTTTGACCGAGTAACGGGGGTTGAAACTGTTTGATGGTCAGGCAGGTAAGGGGGGGGGGGGGGCTCTCTCTCATGACGTTTTCACCCATTCTTGAAAGAAGGCGCTACCGTTTCTCCTTCCCTCCCCTCTCTCTGCAGCCGATCGGAATATGTAGCTGTGGGGGACATTCTTTGATCGAAAAGGGGAACAATATATCAAGGCAAGCACTTACCTGATTTACACTAAACTTTCTAAGACACATATCTAGGTTATTTCTTCCCTTCATTGGGTGGAGACGAGTACACAAACAATGACACACACATACTATTGCTTGAGACAAAGACAAACACACAATATTTTAATGGCAAAATAGAATTAAAGATATTTTGATTAAATAGAATTAAAGATATTTAGATTATTTGTTTTCATGGTTCTTGTAGAATACACTTCCTACAAGCGACATAGGCGGCACTTGCTGCTGTCCCAGAGTTTTTTTCGCGTATTACAGGTTTGATAGTTGTCTATACGATGTGACATACTGTTTCGTGTTACCTTTCCTGACCACTATTTTCCATCTTCCGTGTACACCTGTTTGAGACCAAAATTCTCGGTGGCCTTCCTGAGAAGCTGCAACTATGCACTGCTAAGATCTTCTCATATGCAGATTCCAGATTTTTTTAGTTTCCTTTTGTTCCTGAAAGCCAGTGATCTTGCCCTGTAATTAGTAAACTTCACGATGATGCCTCTGTGCGATCCGGGAGACTTCGGTCCTATCCTCTACGTGCAGCACAAATCGCCGTTGCTTACGTGAACCCCTAAATGCTCCTCAAAAAGAGACAGGACGATGTTGTCGGTGCTTTCCACTTCGGTCTCTGGAATTCCGAAGATACGTATACTATTTCTTCTCTGGTATTTTTTTGGGATGCGAAGGTTGTGTGTGCTCCATATTGACTACCTGGTGGGACACGCTGTTACTGGGGACTATTATGCACCCTAATCCCTAAGTTACGCGAAGCAATCAAGGAGAAACGGCGTGGGATGTTGCGGCGAAAAGTGCTGTTTCACCACGATAATGCTCCAGCAGACAGAAGCCATGTTACTGGTGCCGAAATCTATGCTGCTGGTTTACATGTGTTGGAACACCGTCCCTACTCACCCGACCTCGCCCCTAGTGACTTTCATTTGTTCCCGAAGTTGAAGGAGCACCTCAAGGGGAAGCATTTTCCCTCAAATGCTGCTGTTATGGACGCTGCGGAAGAATGGCTCACGGCTCAGCCACAGACATTCTTTGAAGCTGGCATAGTGGCTTTACAGCATAGGTGGAAGAAGTGCATTACTGTGAGGGGGGACTTTGTGGAAAAATAATACTGCTTATATGTCAGGGACAATAATTATTGAACCACCCTCGTATAATGTATTGTTAGATACGGGGATTTGTATGGAAGTCCTTTCTGATAACACTTCCTTTTTGTTTCCCAATATTTCACCTCCTTTTTGTTCAATTTAGGCATCAAACATTACTTGTTCTCCGTATAATCCACAAAGTAACTTGGCTGAATGGTGTATCAAAACTTTAAAAGGAGCTTTGAGAACATTTTTTCCTAAGCAACATAATCATTGGATGGACGGGTTAAAAGAAATTCAATAATCAATTAATTGTTCATACAATTCAGCAATTGATAACAGTCCAGCTTTGCTATTTACGGGCAGAAACTTTATGATCCCCTAGAAATAAAATGACAATTAACTTTAAATGAAGATTCCCTGTTTCCAGAGCAATTAAAAGAGGAATGGGAAAATGCAAAGCCAGTTTGCACAAACATTGTGATAGCGAAATAAGCTTTACAAAAAAAGATTTGCCGATATTCCCTTCGTAGTAGGAGGAAGTTCTTGCCAAAAAGCAGGTTATCTCGTCCTTGAAAGACAACACAACGGAAAGTCTCAGTTTTCCATATGAGGGACCTTTTCGTATTGCTCGTTATCTCACTCCATCTAGCATTTTCCGGAACATGAGTAAATCCCCTCTGTTCAACGCAGGTGTCACGTGACCTTGCTCAAACGTTATCTACCTAGAGTGCAGATACAGTAGGGTCATTGTACTGCCTTTCAATAAAAGATTTGATTTGATTTGATTTAGTTTATTTTACTTCGCGTTTTGTGCCTCTTGGCTAATTTGCGAAGATGGGGATGAGTGATGAAATTGATGAAAGGACATTCACAAACAACCAAGCCCGATCGGGATTCGAACCCGGGACCCTTGGCGTCGCAGCGCGATGTGCTAACCACTCGGTCACAGGGTCGGGCTTCAATAAAAGAGAAAGCGCTGCTGATAGAACACTACTTTGTAAGGAAATCATTCGTCTCTTGTTTATCAATACTGTTATGTCCTTGTCTTGTTTCTAAACATAATCATTTTGTGTATGTAAAGCTGTCGGCTGTAGTGATTATGCAAAATGCATGCATTCATAAGAAGAAAAATAATAAAAATTGTGATCAAATTTAATTGCCAGTCAAAAGACGTAAAGACAAAACTAAATTCACAATTTGTAAGTAATATTTGGGCAAAACCATATTTAATGTGATAAAATAACTATCAAGATTTTGTAAAAGAAAAAATGGGAACAGGATAGTTTCATGTTATGTAAGAAGTCAGATATTGGTTAGTTCCTTTGTATATTTCGCAGGATATAACCCAGAGGATGTCTAGACAAACTTCATCTTCTGATCAGGGTGTAAGGGGTGCTCCTTCCACGTAGTACACCCAAATGTCAACCTCACTTCCACGTTAGTACACCCTGGACTGAAGACTAACGAGGCTCTGGCGACTGGCCCCAAGGCCAGTATAATTTTGTTTGCATTGTCCTGTTATCCTTATGTGTGCTGAGTGCCCCTTTACAGCCTCAGCTTTTAACAGAAGTCGGAACATTTTAAGATTTTTAATTACGCAACGTTAGAGTTGTTCTTTGTGATGATAAGGGGCTCGCCCCCGTATAATGTGACAGGAGCAAAATAGTCTAAGTGCTGACGCTCCCACAATTTTAAAATCAAATTCAAATTCATCTTCTGATCAATGGGAAATTCCTGTGCAACACCAACAACATGATTTCGAAGGACCAAACAAACAAGAACAAAAAATAATGTGATCTTCGTTAATTTATTTTCATCGCAGGGGAGGGGGGTGGTTATAACCCATCGTTCACATCTGTATCTTTTTTTTTATTTGTATGAGTGTAAATAATAAATTTGGCAATGGTCAGTGACTTCAAGAGTGAATTTATTGAAGGACGCTGATTGGCAAACGAGTTAAGGAGCTCGTGCAGGAAGATAACTGCCCTTGTCGATCATCAGCCATGGGAGAGAGAGAGAGTCGCCTTGTCTTCAATCCTCAGTCTAGTTTTCAGTTAAGTATCGAAATTATTGGTTTGATCTTTATATGAACTACTTCCTCCATCTTCGCTCGATGCCTTCACATCCTTCATTTCACACCGTCTCAGACGAGAGTAGGCTGGCAAGGTATCGGCTCCACCCTAGTGTCACTAGACCATTTGGTGTTCGTGCAGACGAGATCCTGTCAGCACTTGGTGTTGACAGTGATCTTCCTGGCGTCTCTCCACTCATTCCGCCTCTCCCTACGTGGGAGTTTCCTGCACCTTCTATCGATTTCTCTCTGACTGCCCTTCCAAAGGCAGAAACACCAATGGTTGTATACCAGCAACGGTTTTTAGAACTTCGTGCAAAGCACCCCAATTTTAATGTGTCGAATCAGTTGGTTGCGCCTTCGTCCTAGACACTCAAAGTTCCAGTTACTCACTACATCCTGCCTGTTCCATCTTTACGGCAGAGTTATACGCCATTCTAAAGGCACTGGACTTTGCAGACGTGCATGGGCGGAAGAAAGTCCTTGTGTGCTGCGATTCGACCAGCGTGTTGCAGTCTCTGGATTCGCCGTATTCCCGGCATCCAGTAGCGCAACGCATATTCAGACGGCTTGTGCCGTTATCTGCCAGCGCGGATGTACACTTCTGTTGGGTCCGTAGTCACGTGGGCATTCAGGGGAACGAAGCAGCCGATGCTGCCGCCAAGTCTGCTGATGCAGATGGCGACGTGGGGTGTAAGGGGTGACCTTCCACGTAGTACACCCAAATGTCAACCTCACTTCCACGTCAGTACACCCTGGACCGAAGACTAATGAGGCTCTGGCGACTGGCCCCATGGCCAGTATAATTTTGTTTGTGTTGTCCTGTGTTTTGTCCTTATTTGTGCTGAGTGTTCTTTGCAGCCTCTGCTTTTAACGAAAGTCAGAACATTTTAATATTTTATGATTTTAATTTAGCAACGTTCGAGTTGTTATGTGAAACGGTAAGGGGCTGGACCCCGTATAGTGTGACGGGTGCAAAATAGCCTTAGTGCTGACGCACCCAAAATTTTAAAATCAAATCAAATCCAAGCAGATGGCGACGTTCTCGTCCACCTTTTGCCATCTAGCGACCTGCAGAATGTTGTAGACTTCTTAACACTTGGCAGGCCGAGTGGGATGCAGAAACGGGGAACAAGCTTCACGCTGTTAAGCCCACCATAGGTGCTTGGCGTTCCTCGTCCCATCCCTCTTGGCGAGAAGAAATTATTCTTACCCGCATTCTTCTCGTTGAATGTGTCGATCTTGCTTACCTCCGGCAGACTTTTCACCTTTCTGGCTGTTTGTCATCCCTCTTGGGTGATGACAGCAGTATTTTATCAAATGTTTTTAGTTTTTTGCGAAAAGCTGGACTCTTCCACCGTCTGTAAGGAGGTTTTTAGTTTGTTTGTTCTGACTTTTTAATGTGTTGTGTTTGTCTCGTGCATGTCTTTTTTTAACCTTGCACTTTTATTTTTTTCCCAAGGGTCTTTTGTACAAGTGAGTTGATTTTCCTGAAGGTGGAATATGAAAATATCATCCATGTTTGGAGTTTATTATTTGGAAGCTGCGTTGCTGTGATTAGCCATTAAATGAACATTAATGATAGCAACGTAGAGTGAGTCGGTGTTTCTCTTTATTGCCAGAAACAAAATTATTAGAACTTTACACAGGCCGGTTGGGTGCGTGTCAAGATCAACCTCAGCACGAAATGAAGTTACACTAATAACTTCAGATTTTACAAATGTGTTCATTTTATTTTTCAAAACAGATGACATAGCATCGTGTAGCAAAGGCGCAAGGGGTTCATCACTTTGAAATTCTCTTTAAAATGCTTCTTTCTAACTCTGATGCAAGTGACTTGTAAAATCTACGTTTTGCAAGACGCATCTTATCTTTCAATGCTTTTACTATAGTTTTGACCTTACTGTGGTAGATGCCTTCTTGTCAGCTGTAACTCCTCTAACCTATGCTACTATGTGAGGTAAAATATCAGTACGACAATATGTTAGAGGTGAGGATAACCCTTACGCCCTGACGTCACGAAAGTCCCTAATACCAAACCACTACTTCCAAAAATGCCTACTTAAAAAAATTGCATGTTCCAAATGGCTTTCGCGTGTCATCCCCGTAGCGATGAAAGCGCTGGGTGGAGAGACGCTGAAGTTAAATTAATTTCCAACTGAAATATCACCGGATGCAATACTGTGATTGTAAAAGATATTTACTACGATAATAAATCAAATTTTGATTACAAATGAATTTACCTTTATTAATTATACCTTTATTCCTCTTTAAGGTGAGGGGTGTAAGGGGTGACTTTCCACGTAGTACACCCAAATGTCAACCTCACTTCCACATTAGTACACCCTGGACTGAAGACTAACGAGGCTCTGGCGACTGGCCCCATGGCCAGTATAATTTTGTTTGTATTGTCCTGTTGTCCTTATGTGTGCTGAGTGCCCATTTACAGCCTCAGCTTTTAACAGAAGTCAGAAAATTTTAAGATTTTTTAATTATGCAACGTTAGAGTTGTTCTTTGTAATGATAAGGGGCTGGCCCCCGTATAATGTGACGGGAGCAAAATAGCCTAAGTGCTGACGCTCCCACAATTTTAAAATCAAATTCAAATTCAACTCTTTAAGGTGAAAATAGCAAGACACCAATTAATTGGTATTATTCTCCTGCAATACTAGTTCACACATTTTGCATCAACCTCGTATAATTGAGACAACACTTCAGACTGTCAGTTCACCCATATTTTCACATAACATGCTTCACAAATGTGCTTCTGGTGGGTGAATATACAGTAGATAAATTGTTCAATTATGTCTGATGTTCATGCAAAATGTTTCAAACGTTCTATCTTAATGATGAAACAAAATGTGAGTATGAAATATATAAATTTTCCCTTTCGTTCTTGAATTAATTAGCAACCATGTTAAACATGCACCACTATGGTAATTTATTTGACCAAAACACACCAGAATTTCTCCTGCTGTAAGGAAATAACAAAGATGAGTTCAGCAATACAAGTAGAAATATCATGGGCAAACCTTGTACACACACATGGGTGAAATGGAATTTACAATACTATGAACTTTTTTATTATGATAAATTCCTACAAAATTGCCATTATTATGCAGCATGAACCATATTATTCTTTATAAATGCAGAAAACAAACTTTGATTGATCCGGCTAAAACAACCAATACTAAAGTTCAAGAATACTAAATTGATTATTTTCATCTAAGAGAATGTTTTGCATTGACATCACTGCCTCATGAACCTGTTGCATTACAAAACCACATGAACGTTAATTTGCAATGATCATGGGTTGCATAAACAAATATCAGGTCAGTGCTTTACAACATGATTGTGTAACGAAGCTTGCTTCTTTAAACAGCGAATATACTGAAATTATTTCAGCTTTGAGTATACACACAATTCAAGATTCATTCCCTTTATTTCTTCCTTCGACTTCACCAGCTGTGATAATTTCGATATAAGGTCATGTGACCTTGACTTCTATAGGAACATGAGATTTATTCAATCCAATTCAACTGAACTGGGATACAAACAGCGTACATGCCGAATTATGTACTTTCCAAAGTACGCAAAGTACTTTAAATCCAATTTACGTTTTTGTTGTAAAGAAGATGAAACTTTTCAGTAATGGCGTCGCCCGCCAACGCGAACAAGCCACGTAGGTATGTGAGATTACTATCCACTTTTCTTCGCTTTGCACGAATCACACGCTAGCATGTTATTTTTGTTAGTCGTGAACAAAGTAGATCTACTCAATGCCAACGTTTTAATGAGCTCGTAAAACAACAAAAGCAAAATTCCAGCTTACCTCAATGTCGTGGGTGGGCAAGTTCAAGACAATGAAAATCCATACCTTTATGTCCCAGATTCCTTGCCGTCCTGACGTCATACCATCACTTACGCGTACTTGACAATGTTCTCCATTACTTCTTAGTATGAAGTCCATCTGCCACGAACGTCCAGGTGTCTCACAAAACCAAATCACAAAGGTTTTCTCCCTCCATGCGCTAAACATCCACCTACTTCGCCATCTTTTTGCGGGAACCTCGTTCTCCTCTCCAACTCCTTTTTTGTACAACATTTTTGTCCCTTGCCACACTGGCAGACCACTGTTTGTTTCTAACAACCTTGATGAGTGTGTTGAGGATCCTAGCATATACCTTGAACATAAGTATCCATTAAAAATCATATTACGTAATGTATATAAGTGCAACATGCTGTATACTAAAACACATCATCGTTTGTATGCAATTTGCGGAACCTGGCAATATCTACAGTTGCCCGAAATGTCCCAGAGCACATTCCGACTCAAAACTTTTCTGCATACATTTTCCAAAACCTAAGAATTATTCAAATTTAGACCAAAACATGTAACAATGCAGTTTAACTAACAATGAAACCCACTTAAATGTTTAAATAACAGCCCACGTAAGACAAAACTTGATTATTCTCAGTTTTACATGAAAAAACATAGGCCAATAACACAAGCGGAGATGTCTGCGATTTGCATCTGCTCCCCACCTATCCTGCATTCTCTCAACTTAGGTGTTTATATTGTCTGGACATGAAATTTTTATATCATGCTTACATCAAAATAGTCTACCATTATGACAATACCTGTCATATCAGCACCTTGTGGAATCCATACCACGACGTCGTATACCAGGCCATCCGCTGAGTCAAAGGTGGAGAAACGAATTATTAGTTAGGTGGTCGTAATTCAGTGAGCACTCAGTGTATATGTACTGTGCCTGTCGGGCAGGCTCATCCTTGAATAAATTATATAGTGCTTCTAGGAACTCAATAATTCTCCAATCAGTAGTCTGGTGTGCAGCTTGGAATGCTAAGTGCATCGTATGTAAGTCACAGCTTCCAATATCAATTATTATGGAATCGTTTGGACAGGGGTGGGCATGGGTGGGCAAGGGCCCACCCAAAAATTCCTGTGCCCACCCAATCAAATCAATAAGTACATATACTCAGGGATATATGAATGATTAAATATTTAAGTGTAACTTGGTGTTCATAACATGTATATTTTACTTGTGAATATTATCTATGCTGGAAATGTTCACATATTATCAACCCATAAAAAGCCACTTTTGTCATTAGAAGATGAAAGTAATCACTAGAGCTATTGAAACAAAAACCGTGATCAAATTGATAATTCCATGTTTAAAAGCAGCTAGTAGGCTTAGGAGGCTCAAAATTATGCAGTGTATGATCAAGATTAAATCAGAATTTAGGATGAGGGGTGTAAGGGGTGCTCCTTCCATGTAGTGCACCCAATAGTCAACCTCACTTCCACGTAGTACACCCTGGACTATAGACTAACGAGGCTCTGGCGACTGGCCCCATAGCCAGTATAATTTTGTTTGTGTTGTCCTGTGTTTGTCCTTATTTGTGCTGAGTGCTCCTTTACAGGCTCAGCTTTTAACGAAAGTCAGAACATTTTAATATTTTATGATTTTAGTTACGCAACGTTAGAGTTGTTATGTTTAACGATAAGGGGCTGGACCCCGTATAATGTGACGGGTGCAAAATAGCCTTAGTGCTGACGCACCCAAAATTTTTAAATTCAAATTCAAATTCAAGAATTTAGGATGAACTTGAGGACTGCAGCTCCGGGCCTCCACTACGTATATACTCGTAGTAGCTCACTGCCTGTTGTGACAATAAAAAGTAGATCACTGCTTGATTGAAGTTGGTCATGCATGCTATAGAGTATAATATAATTTTAATTAGCTCTGCATTGAAATTCCAGAAGTGTCCCTTTTTTTTCATTACAATTTTTATATACCTGTCATCTTCAAATATCAATATGGTATACGAAATATCAAACTTTATATTCGTTCTACTAATAAAAAGGCATCAATACAATACTGAAGGGAATAAATAATAATAAAAAAAGTCTATATGGAAAAAGCTCAGAATTATTTAATTGCTAATGAGTGGCTTATCCTATTTAGAAATCCTCGTTCCACACACAAATTTTGTCAACAGAATCTGTAGATGCAGCTGAAGTAAAGAAAAAAGTTATGTCACGAAGTATATAGAAGACGATTTTGTTAGTTTGTTTCTAAGCCCACTTTCATGTTCAGATAGGCTAATCGGGACTAACTTACAGTTTAACGTGTAGTCCGAACCAGTGTGCATTGTGCTTCCACCAGAGGAGGGGGGAATCTTACACAGGACCTCTTCATTATAATGCGACAGGGTTATGCCATTGGGGAAAAATATACAGAAAGAACTAGCACCAAACGTGGCATTTTATCACCACAGAAGATGCGTCTATTTTAAGAGAGTGATTGCCCGAGACAAATATTTGAGACTTTAGGAAAACAACGTCATTGTTCACGGAATTAGCTGCCTTGATCCACTAATGAAACGCTGTGCGATTGAAATTACCACCTCAACTTTCTAAGAGGCATAAACTAATGAAACTCAATTTTTGAAAGAGTAAGTTCTGGTTGATTTGTTTTATTGTAAGTCATTTTTCTGCTAATTTTGATAATGACGACGTTATAAGGTTCAGTGGTGATTAGTTGAAAGTAACGAAGGGGCGAAAACAAACACACGCTGACACTCAAAATACAAGCCCTCATAAATTATTACTTTGACAGTGGTTCCAGGTGCCAGGGACTCGTTGCTAAAAGAATAAAGTTTCCAGGGTATGCTGCACAGGATAGAGGTTGACATTCTAGTGTGTTCGAAATGGTCATGCCATACAACCCAAGTCATCTATGAAAAATAGATGAATTATTACTGGTACGATGATCAACTTCGACGAATTCCTTGTGTCCTACATGTAAATAATTTTGTTACCTCAAAAAATATGTTCATGTAACCATACGTGTATTGCTTCTCCCGCATTAGTAATATGACAGTTCTTCAGAAAACAATAGCAACTAAGCTAATAATCTCTTAAATTCTGAACAGATTTCTCAAATCTTACTTGCTTATTACTTATGACGAGTGATATTTTGTCAAAATAGCCTTTCATTAGCCTAGGAATACTTAATGGACAATAAACAAATAATTGGTTTTCTGTGTGTGTTTTAAATCATTCCTAATAAGACGTTCATTTTAATCCAAACATTCGGGGTGTAAGGGGTACCTTCTTCCACATAGTACACCCTGGAATGTAGACTAAGGAGGTGGCCAGTATAATTTTGTGTGTTTTGTCCTGTTTTTTATCCTTGTGTGTGCTGAGTTCCCGTTTAAAGCCTCAGCTTTTAACAGAAGTCAGAAGATTTTTTAGTTATGCAACGTTAGAGTTGTCATTTGTATCGATAAGAGGCTGGGCCCTGTATAATGTGATGGGTGCAAAATAGCCTAAGTGCTGACGCACCCAAAATTTTAAATTCAAATTAAACCAAACATTCAGTGGTGGCGATTAGGAGGAGCAGGAGGGAAGTGGGGTATGTAGTTTCCCCCGCCACATTTTGCCCCCGCACTATGGCCTCTTTATGCTAAGCCTTTTCTACCAAGAAAACGTATATTCGGGGGTGCCCACAGGGGGGATTGTGGCGCAGACTGTGCCATCGAGATTCTTTGGAGGGATTTTTTCTCTTCAAATAATGTAAAATTGAACATTTATATATTTTTTCGAAATACAGGTAAAAATTTTACACCTTAAATTCACCATATTTAATCCATTATATGAAGAAAATAAGGTGTTTAAGGTCATATTGAAGGTGCGAGGAAGGGAGGGATAAATATACAACTCTTATATATTAGGCCTTAATTGACACTTGGGTTCTAGGGGAAATTCTGAATTAAACGTTGGCGGGGACAGTATTCAACTCTAAGTCTTAGATTATGGCGGGTATTTTAGTTAGAGGGGCATTGAGCATTAAGGTATCCAATTCTTGTGTATTAATATTGTCTTAGAATGTTGCAGAAATTCTGGTGTGGAGACTGAGAATTAATTTTTTGGATGAAGCAATATCCAGTCTTCAATATCAACAGTAAGTCAAAAATTGGCATGGACATTTTTGTGGTAGGATTGAGTATTAAATTTAAAGGGGGAGATAGGAAGCCCTTGATAAAGTGTTAAATCTTAGATTTAGATTGTGTAGTGGTGAGAGTGTTCGAACATTAAATTTTGGAGACTGTATTTAGCGATGTGGTATCCACACGTTTTCGACCCCGAATGTGCCAAAACAGAAGTTGGAAAATACTAAGGGAAACAGAAGTTGGAAAATACCCGGGATCCTAAGAAAGTATTGACACCTCGTTAAATTAATATTCTTGAAAGCCTGCAATGAAATGAATGTAAAAATGTTCTTGCTTGCATCGCTCGCAATAATGTGTTTGTTACAACAATGCGTGTTTGGCGCTTTACTGAGGTGGATGTGAAATTTTATACTATAGCTGCATTACAAGACATGAGCGATATTCTCCATATTCATGAGTAACATCACTTCTTAAAATATAATGCTTAGTGTTGGTATACTGCTTATTTTAACGCAGGTGCATCATTTGTAACAGAAAGCTGAGGAAAAAGTTACTTTCGATGTAGGGATTACGATATAGTTTCAGGGCACAAATGGCATGATTTGGAGGGGGGGATGACATGGACATGATTTTTGGGGGATGCACTATTGGCCTTGGGGGGATGGGCAGTGGGTACTCCTTCATATATTTTCCTTGCCCTTGAATGTTAGCAACCTATCGCTGCTACTACAAACATTCAGATCGATTTGTCAGTTGTAGAAACCTTGTAAGCTAAGAAAAGTAACCCCCAAGAAGTAAGAAAACTCTGTCGGTCAAAAACTCATACGATGAAAATACTATGGTCAGGAACATGCATTTAAATTGCGAGAAACTTCACGATTGCCTACCATCGCACTTTCTATCATTGTCGCCGAATACATAAAATCAAGTATGTGCCTTGTATTTGCAACACAAGCTTAAACCTAATTCACATTTATTTCACTGTATTAACATGCATGAAAGAATGTGATTAGAATGTATTGCTGCGCTAGGGTAAACACTTCCTTGAAATAATTGTGTCCATCAGAGACAAGACGAAAGGAAATGGAACAAGATGCGAGAATATATTAGAAAAGAATAAAGGGAAAAGAAGTAACAGGACAATCAGGAGTGTAAGAGAGAGGGTACATAGTCTTACATTTGGACATATGGAGCTTCTGCCCACCCGGTCGAAAATTTCTGGCGTCGCCCCTGCATTTGGACCCCTTTTCAAGACCAACTTAATATCCTGTAACAGTCGAAAAATAATATTTGGCCCATGCATTGAAACCTGTACTATTTAAGTTCATTTGTGATAGTGCATCTTTTATTTCACATAGGTGCTCTGAAGCTGTAGTGTCCCAACATTCTAAAGTTAAATAGATACCTCCTTTGAGTGGAGAAGGTTACATAATTTAGAAGTACATAATTTGTATTCATGGGGTGTAAGGAGTGCTCCTTCCACATAGTGAAACCAATAGTCAACCTCACTTCCATATAGTACACTGTGGACTGCAGACTAACGAGGCTCTGGCGACTGGCCCCATGGCCAGTATAATTTTGTATGTGCTGTACTGCGTTTTGTCCTTATTTGTCCTGAGTGCTCCTTTACAGCCTCAGATTTTAACGAAAGTCAGAAGATTTTAATATTTTATAATTTTAGTTCTGCAACGTTAGAGTTGTTATATGTAACAATAAGGGGCTGGACCCTGTATAAGGTGACGGATGCAAAATAGCCTTAGTGCTGACGCACCCAAAATTTTAAATTCAAATTCAAAATAATTTGTATTCATGTCCAGATATCATTAGAATGATTAAATCAAAAAGACGTAGGTGCGCAGGCCATGTGGTACAAATGGGAGAGGTTTGATTTTAAAATTGTGGGAGCGTCAGCACTTAGGCTATTTTGCTCCCGTCACATTGCACGGGGGCCAGCCCCTTATCAATACAAAGAGGGGTGTAAGGGGTGACCTTCCACGTAGACGCCCAAAAGTCAACCTCACTTCCACGTAGTGCACCCTGGACTAAAGACTAACGAGGCTCTGGCGACTGGCACTATGGCCAGTATAATTTTGTGTGTGTTGTCCTGTTTGTTGTCCTTGTGCGTGCTGAGTGCCCGTTTACGGCCTCAGCTTTTAACAGAAGTCAGAACATTTTAACATTTTTAGTTATGCAACGCTAGAGTTGTTATTTGTAATGATAAGGGGCTGCCCCCCGTAATGTGACGGGAGCAAAATAGCCTAAGTGCTGACGCTCCCAAAATTTTAAATTCAAAATCAAAATCAATACGCCTTGACGGGGCGAAGGCTTAGTAGGGAGGTCAATTTTCATCTCGTCATTTCACCCATTATTCATATCCATATCTCACGTGTTTCACCATTCCATCACGTCATTCATCTCCATATCTTTGACCTCCCTCTAAGAAACTTATGTAGGGAGGTCATTTTCATCTCATCATTTCACTCATTCTTCACATCCATATCTCACGTTTTCACCATTCCATCACGTCATTCATCTCCATATCTTTGACCTCCCTATAACTAAGGGTCCTGCTAGAGGAGACAACTAACTAACTAACTCTCTAGCCTTCTTAAACCCGAAGGTTCATGGCTGCAGCAACACAGGCCTTCCATCTGTCCCTATCTTGAGCAAGATCTATATACTCTTTTCCATCCCTACCGATTTCCTTTAGGTCCATCTCAACGTTGTCCCTCCATCTTCGTCTTGGCCTTCCTACAGGTCTCTTACCATCTGGTTTCCCAACAAGAATCCTGTAAACTCCTCTTTCCTCTCCCATTCGTGCCACATGGCCTGCCCATGTACAGGAGACAACCTCGATAAAAAACCCCTATCCCAAGGTGTGAGTTGCACGTGCCGATGGAACAGTGTTGGCTGCAGGGGTAGGTGCAGTCGCGAACGTGGCCTCGGGGATTTCGGTTTGGTCCACGAGTAGCCTCCATTTTTGGGGGTAGGCCTTCCTCGGCATAAAGGGCATGTCGAGGCGACAATTTATGGACCCTCCACCATAAAATAATTTTGTATATGGGTACAAAAAACAACTCAAACGGGGGGAAACCCCCAAAACGAGCGCGGCCTTCGAGCCCGCTTCAGTTAGTGGAAAAGACAAGTAACGTGCCACGTTACCTTGTTATCAGTATTGTTGAGAAGACCGATAGTAACGATGTTTCTGCAACAACAAAGAAACACGGAGCTGCTACATTGAAGGACTTGTCACCATTCCTTATCAAGAAACAGCTAGACTACGCCGCTGGTTCCGATGTTCCAGAAATAAAGAAGCTGAGAAACGGGAGTCTACTTATCCAGACCAGCACAGATCGCCAGACCAACAACCTTTTAAAGTTACGATCTTTGGGCCACTTCACTGTTAATGTTGAACCCCATCGTCAACTTAACAGTAGTAAAGGTGTGATTCGCCACTGGGATCTGCTAAATGCTGAGGAGGAAGAGATCCTTGAAGCACTCTCAGACCAACATGTCACCGCAGTGCAGCGAATCAAGACGCGAAAATCCGGAGAAGTTGTGCCAACTGCTTCGATTATACTAACGTTCCAAACGACCACTCTCCCAGATATTGTACGGGCTGGATATTTGAGACTAAAAGTCCGGCCATACATCCCTAACCCGATGCGATGTTTCAAATGCCAGCACTTTGGGCACACTCAGCCTTCCTGCAAGGCCACTACCGCCCTTTGTGGTAAGTGTAGTCTGCCTGATCATGGGACCGAACCTTGTTCTTCTGGTCCCAAATGCATTAATTGCCAAGGCGAGCACCCAGTCTGGCATCGTGACTGCCCCTCTTTCCAACAAGAGACGAAAATCAGAGAGTTGGTCGTTATAGAGAAAATCTCTGCTGGCGATGCAAAACAACGTCTCCGCGAAAGTATACACACCACTTTACCTGTGCCATTCGCTACAGTTGCTGCAGCTGCTCTTACCCGCCGCAGTGTGGGTGTACAAACCAGCGACGTGTCCACTCAAACTACAACGCTTCCCGTAGAGGCTCGCCCTGCTTCGAGGAAACCAGCAACCACGCCTCGCTCCACAGAGAAGAAGACGAAGCAGGTCTACAGAAAAGAATACTTTCTGGAATCCAGTAGCTCTCCAGTCAGGGCGGCATCGACCACCCTGAAACTTAAAGCGCAGCTGAAAGCTGCCCGGCGGGCGCTCAAAGCACCCGCCCCCACTGTCCCTTCTTCATCCCCTTCGCCGTCTGTGTCCTTACCCGAGGACATGATACAGGACGAAGCCGCGGATGAAGAATTTATCAAGGTGACAGGGCCTAGAAAGAGAGTACGCCTTAAAAGGTAACTATAATACCTCCAGCTATGGCTTATTGTCTCCAATGGAACCTTAACGGTTTCCGTACACATCTCGAGGAACTGCAAATCTTAATATCTGAATTTGACCCTGCCATCATATGTCTCCAAGAGACATTTTCGTCCAAATGAATCAGTGATTCTAAACGGATACACGCTTTACCGCACCGACAAGCTTCCTGAGGGCCGTCGTGCACACGGTGGTGTTGCAATCGGTGTTAGAGATACCATCCACTCTACACCAATCTTTCTCACCAACCCCCTCGAAGCTGTCGCCGTGCGGGTCCATTTACCACAGCAAATATCTGTGTGCTGTGTCTACATCACAAAGGAGGAGCGATTCTCTCTTGAGGACCTCCTTTGTATATTCGAACAACTTCCGTCTCCTGTAGTTCTTTTGGGCGATTTTAATTCCTACCATCGTTTGTGGGGCTCCGTTCGTACAGAGCCCCGTGGTCAAATTGTAGATCAATTCCGTGAGACATCAGGTTTAACGTTGCTGAATGATGGAACTCCCACATATTTCAGTCCTTCCTCTGGCACATATTCTGCGTTGGACTTGTCCTTCTGCAGTCCCAGCCTTGCTCCTACCACATCTTGGAGCGTTCATCCTGATCTCTGTGGGAGTGATCACTTCCCTCTCATTCTTACCTTCGAACATCTTCAGCAATCACGTGAACAACACCCTCACTGGCATCTCAGTCGGGCCGACTGGGAAGCCTTCGAGCGTGCAGTGGACCTTGAAGTCGATCTAGCGTCGACTTTGCCAGCCATCGACGCCTTAGATATATTTGTGTCAAGAGTGCATGATGCTGCACGCACCTCCATTCCACATCCCAGTGGACCTGCGAGGCGACGCCCAGTCCCCTGGTGGACTGCGGAGACCAGTGCAGCCATCAAGGACCGCAATCATGCCCTAGATCGATTCAATAGGAACCACACTGCCGCAAACCTCGAGCAGTTCCGCATTAAGCGTGCCCGTGCCCGTCGGCTTATTCGAGCCAGTAAGAAGGCGTGCTGGGTCCAATACGTGTCTTCTCTGACGAAGCAGGCTTCGTCGAAAGCCGTTTGGACCAAAGTACGTCGCATCCAGGGGGGTGCATCTACTCCTCTGAGCGCTCTTGAGCACGATGGGACGTTGTACACTGATTCCGGAGACATAGCTAATATCTTGGCCACGCAGTTTTCTGATGCGTCTAGCTCTGACAATTATGAAAGTAGTAGTCAATATGTACCTTTGACAACAATTTTGATTTCTTGACCCCACGACCGCCAAACCCTCAAAAACTCACTTTCTCTCCACGTTCCACACCTCATTTATTGCGCTGACGATGTTTCACGGCGCAAAAAAAGCCGTGATGAGTGAAAGATGAGCTCTCATCCTCTCATCCTCTCATCCTTGAAGAATGAATGCATCTTATTGTAATTTTCCAAGTCCCGGTCAAATGTTTGTATATCGTGACCTTTGTAAACCTATCTCTTTCGGGAACGATGTGCCACACACACGCGCGCGTGTGTATCACTTTCTCCCCACGTTCCGCGCCTTATTTATTGCGCTGACGATGTTTCACGGCGCAGAAAAGCAGTGATGAGTGAAAGATGCACTCTCATCTTCTCATCCCCTCATCTTCTCATCCTCTCATTTTCTCATCCTCTCATTCTCTCATCCTCTCATCCTCTCATTCTTTGAAGGATGAATGCACCTTATCGTAATTTTCCAACCCCGGGGGACCAAAAATGTTTATATATCGTGACCTTTGTAAACCTCTCTCGGGGAACGATGTGCCACACGCGCGCGCCTGCCTCTTATTATTTCCGTATTGTGACACAAACAAACAAATAATAATTGTTGTTTTTTAGGATTCCTGGCCCCTATAACCTCGCCAGGGTGCGTGGCGGCGAAAATCGTCACGAGTTTGGATTTGTATTGCAAATGCTGCCAAAAATTCAATCAACTTTTTTTGTTCTCAATGCTGGAATCTTACGTAGATTATTCCATGAAACATAAATCGATAATCCTATACGAAACCTCAACAGTGTTTATTACCATCCGCTTCCGCAGTGGACGACTCCACCCTCGGCAACCACAAACGGCAACAAACTCCCCGAACCTAATCATCTCGCATCTGCTTCCGCCCGAAGTGAATCTGGTTGAGGAAAAATGATTGAATACCATGACAAACACGCATAAGGTGGAACTGTCAACGGTGTTTATTACCATCCGCTTCCGCAGTGGACGACTCCACCCTCGGCAACCACAAACGGCAACAAACTCCCCGTTCCTATATAACACAAGTTTCTCTTTTTGTACATCATTATCATAGTGAACCTCAATCGTGGCAGTTCAGTATTCTTAATTGTTTGTCTGATAGTATACATATATATCATCGTGGAAATTTTAGTGGGCTACAAGTTTTATTTTGAAGTCTCTCTATCTTTCTTGAAAGGTGAACGTCAATTGTGGCAGTTCAGTATTCTTAATTGTTTGTCTGACAGTATACATATATCATCGTGGAAGTTTTAGTGAGCTACAAGTTTTTTGAAGTCTCTCTTTCTCTCTTGAAAGGTAAGTTTTTTTTTTCAAGTGTGTTTTATTTTGTTTTCACGATATATATTTCTTTTGTTTTGCGTCTGACACACACACACGCACATATTGAGAGGCGTCATAAAAATTGACACACACCTCCTACAACAGTGCACACACTGTTCGCGTCTAATATATATATGCATTTTTGTGTAAGGAAAAAATATCTAGCACTTTTCAGCTTTTTTGATCTATTTTTTTTCCTTCTGTTTCAGAGCGCTTTCCCCTACCACCACCACAACCCCCCTCCCCCCCCAAAAAAATGTCTCTGTATATATAAATAACAGAGAAAAAAATGGAACCGCAACCAGGTCCCTCCGGTTTTTGCGGGAAAGTGGCATGTCGTAACTGTGGAAAATTAATTTCTAAACCCAATATTGCCAGGCATTTGAAAAAATGTCGTCTACCTGAACATGATGTCGCCCCCCGGCAAAGAAATCTCGCATTGATGCGCATGAAGGCGGTGCTTTGAATAAAAGTGCACGCATCATGACGTATAAATCTGGAGGTGACGAAAAATGTGACTCGAGCACCTTCCTCGACAATGTGAAATCTCTGGTAGTTGATCAATTACGTGATTGCCTCGTCAATGTTTCAATTAAAATTCATCTCGTCTTGACCCTCATGTATGAGAAAGTTGTCTCATCCAAGACAAGCACTTTCAGCTTTTACGTAGGGTGTGAAGACTTGCATGGGGGCAATCACAAGGATCTGGACGAGATAGTGACACGGCTATTTGAGCACCTGACACAAAAACAAGAGTTTGAAGGTAGAGGAAGTGGATGGACCCTTTGCGGTCGCAGCCACACGTTACAGCTTCGAGTGTGCAATTTTAAACCCTTACGTAGCGCTCAAAAAAACAAGCAAAAAAAAAAGCAAAATGCAGTGTTAAACATACAAAGTAATGATGAGAAGAGTTTCCTATGGTCTGTCATCGCCGCATTACACCCAGCTAATAATGTTAACCCCCAACGCCTGTCCAATTACAGACGATACGAGCGGAAATACAAGAATGTCATGCGAGGAATTTCCTATCCTGTGCCCGTGAATGAGATCGATCAATTTTTAAAAAACTATAGAGAGGAAAAAAAAGAAGATATCGATATTTTTGTGTTTGGGGTTGACGATTGCGACAACATTCGTGTGTTAAGACCTGCGAGAAGCCAGAATAATGTAATTCGACTCTTGCTTGTAGATGGCCGTTACAGTTTGATACGGAATTTCTCACGATTAGTAGGAAGACAGATCAGCAAGCATCACGATAAGATCGAAATTTGCGATCGATGCTTGAGAACTTTTCGCGTGGGAAAGAAGATGAGAGAACAGCACAAGTGTTTTGGTTCCGTGAATGCAGAACCCGAAGATGTCATGCCGGAACCCGGAACCAAGATGAAATTTCAGAAACACCAGGCTCTTCTCCACCATCCCGTCGTTTTTTATGCCGACTTTGAAAGCTTCCAAGTTCCCATGACCTCTTGCAACCCTGATCCCTCTACCTCAAGCACAATCCAAATTTTTCACCACGAGCCTTGCAGTTTCTCCATCTACGGAGAAAAAATAAATGATGTCATCTTGTATTGCGGACCCGATGCGGCAAAACATTTTGTTAAGAAGATAGCGGAATGCGCGAGAGAACTTGCACCCAGCCTGAAAGGCTCTTACGTTTCTCCACCTGCTCTCACGACGGAACAACAGCGGAGACATGACACGGCGACAAGATGCGCGGAGTGTAACCAGATTTTCACCCCCGAAAATCACAAGGTCGTACACCATGACCACCAGAATGGATTATTCCTGAGCACCATCGGTAATTCGTGCAATCTTAAAATTAAGGAGTCGCATTTTGTTGCCGTGTTTCTGCATTACACGGAAAAATACGATACGCATCTGTTCGTCAAAGAGCTCTACAACATAACAACTCGAATCAGCATCATTCCGAGAACGAGCGAGAAGTATATTACAGTGAGAGTGTGGATCCCTCTCGAAGAAGGAGGAAGTGTGGAAGTTAGAATCCTGGACTCTTACAATTTCCTGTCCTCCAGCCTCGCTACTCTTGCAGCTCAACTTGGCGACGAAGATCTTGTGGCCACCAAACAAAAATGTTTTTCGGGGAGAGATGAGAATTTGAATCTGTTGCGTCGCAAGGGCGTCTACCCCTACGAGTACGTCAACGATTTCGACAAATTTGACGAGGCGGAACTTCCACCCCGGGAGGCATTTTATTCTCATCTCACGGAGGACGTCTGTTCCGAAGAGGACTACGAACACGCTCGCAGTGTGTGGACGGCCTTCAATTGCCAAACTTTTCGTGATTATCACGATCTCTATCTCAAATTGGACGTGACTCTTCTCATGGACATTTTCGAATCGTTTCGCAAGAGATGCATCTCGATCTACAAGTTGGATCCTGCGTATTTCTTCACGACGCCGGGATTGACTTGGGAATCGATGATGAAATACACCAACGTGGAACTGGGACTCATCGCAGAGAAGGAACAGTATGCCTTCATGGAGAGTGCGATACGCGGTGGCATCGTCCAATGTCCTCGACGCCATGCCCAGGCAAATAACCCTCATACACCTGGTTACGATGCATCGAAGACCAACACCTACATCGTCTACTGGGATGTCAACAACTTGTATGGCCACTCCATGTCCCAGTGTCTTCCCATCAGCGACTACGCGTGGATGACCGAAGAGGAACTCTCCTGCGAGGATTTTCTCAACTGGAGCGAAGATAACGAATGGGGCTGTTTCTTGGAAGTGGATCTCGATTATCCCGAAACGCTTCACGAGAAACATCGCGGATTGGCCCTGGCCCCCACCAAAGAGAAGCCACCTGGAGGATCGGAGCCAAAACTAATACTAAGCATGGAGAACAAGCGGAATTACGTTCTGCACTACCGACTCCTCCAATTTTACGTGAGTCACGGCTTGCAGCTGAAGAAAGTACATAGAGGATTGAAGTTCCGACAGAGTAGGTGGCTCGAACCCTACATAGCCGAGAACACGCGACGCAGAGCGCAATCGACATCGCCTGCAGACAAGGATCTGTACAAACTGTTCAATAACGCCATCTACGGCAAGACGATGGAGAACGTGCGTAATTACATCGACGCAACGTTGGTCACGGACGAAAAGAAATTTGAGAAGATTGTCGCGTCTCCCTACTTCAAAAACTTCACCATTTTCGACGAGAATCTAGTATTCGTCGCGAAGAACAAGAAGCAAGTGATGCTCAACAAGCCGATTGCCATAGGTGCCACCGTCCTTGAACTATCAAAATTGCACATGTACCAATCGTACTACGATCAGTTTCAACCTTTTTATGGAGATAACATCCAAATATGTTACATTGATACGGATAGCTTCATTTTTCTAATCCAAACACCAAGCCTCGAACATGATCTGAGTTCGATGAAGCATCTTTTTGATTTTAGCAACTTACCATCGGGCCATCACTTGCATTCGACAGAAAATAAAATGACCATAGGAAAGTTCAAAGATGAAACGGCTGGTAATTACATCAGCGAATTTGTGGGGCTTCGTGCCAAAATGTACTGCGTCAAGATTGCAGAAGAAAAAGAGATCAAGAAAACGAAAGGGGTAGGAAAAATAAGTACCAGCAAATTTAGCATGAAAGACTACAAAGAATGTCTGTTTCAAGGTAAAAGACAACTCAGCACAGATCATCGCATTGCGAATAAATTACACGAACTGTACACGACGCGTGTAACCAAGGTCGCATTGGATGCCAGAGACAATAAGTTACGTGTTCTCGATTGTCAAATCCACACGAGAGAGTGGGGCCACTGTAATGGAAGTGATAAATGTGACGTGTGTTAACCGTAACCCCATAGCCATGAAGTCCGCTGTGTCTTTTGGCATTCTTCAAAAACATATGGAGGAAAAGAGGAGCCCTCGGGGGATGAAAAGTTGGAAGTTGTTATTATGTCGTTAAGCTCGCTCTAAACGAGGTCTCATTAAATTCAACTCTTATTTTTTTCTTCTTCATCCTGATCTAATGACATAATTACACGTTCGAGTCTTTTGAATTGCATCGCCGTAGATAAAATCTTCTCTTCTTTTTATTCGATCTACAAAGGGGCACAGCATATAGAAAATTTAAATAACTAACAAGGGCAATGAATCTTTTTGGTTTCCGGAAACAGATCAACATGGAAAGTGCACCACCAAATTCCAATAACCTCTTACCTTCCATGTTATCCAAACTCAACGGTCTACTGATCGTTCACCTCAACAGTATTTGGACGAAATTGGACGACGATGTGGGCAAGATGTTTTACGTCTTCAATAACAATTTACATTTCTACGAAATTCCGATTGACGGGAAACTTCGGATCACCGTGAATTCGGAAAATGTAGGCGAAATCAAAATTTCTACTGGCAAGAACATTTTTCGAATCAAGCACGACAAGATGCTTTCTAACATTACGTACGATGTGTCTGCAGGAGATTATCTTTACATGGAACTCCTCGGAGATTACGACAAACTTATTCCTCTCTTCGTAGAATTACGAATCGTCTATCCTATTATAAATAACCGTTAACCAAAAATGCCTAACGACATTTTCGGCAACACCAAGCGTGTAGACCACGCAGAAGAGATTCTCATGTTGGACATTCGAGTTAAGAAGTTGAGGACCGATTTGATCGCTTTGCAGGAAACCTTAAACAAAAGTTTAGAGTCGGAAATCGCTACGCTCCAAACGCAATGTCTCGACCCCATTCTGAAAATCGATTCCGAACTGAAGACGCTGATAAAAAATTATGTCGACGTACCTTCTTACGAGAACGTTCAAAATATACAGTTGAGCGTGGATTCGCTTCAAAATGATTTGGCCAATTTACAGCAATTTCAATCGAAAAATGAAGATTTGGAAAAATTGAAACTCGAAATCGAAGAACGAACTTCCGCAATAGAAAAGAATTTCTCTGAACTTCAAACCGTCGTGAACGATATAGACGCAGAACGCTTGCATGTCGTCGTTTCCAAATTACAAGAAGAATTCACCGGCACGTTGGAAGAAATCAAATCCAAGTTACAGACTTTGGAAGATACCATGACGAACCTACCATCGTCGGACGAACTGCAGGTCATCGGTAAAAGCGTCGCGAACATAAAAATTCAATTGGAGGCGTATCAAGATTTCGAACACATTCAAACCACAATCGCTACGCTTCAGGCGTCACTGGAGTTGATCAACGAAGAAATTAAAAATATTCACGCTGAAGCGAGCGCGCTGACGAGCATACAAGACACGTTGAGCACGGTTCAGCATAAAATCGAATATTTAGAAAATTTAAACGTCGAATCCAATCTTGCTCATTTTCATCACGTACTGGACAACATACAGGGTGACTTGGAATCGTTACGGACGAGCGTGCCTTCGAGCGAAGATTTGGAAAAATTGAAAACGGCGGTGACGGCACTATCCGAATCGAGCGACATCAAAAGTTCATTGAGCGATCTCGAGAGTAGGGTGGCCAATCTCCCCACCTCCAAAGAATTGCACGCTTTGAAAAGAAACATATCTCGAATGCTGAAACGACTAGAAACGGAAACGGCGAACGTGGAACAGATTCGAGACGAAATTAGTTCGCTGGTGTCGACGCTGCCCACTTCGCAGAGCGTCGCCGACCTTCACACGCAGTTTACAGAGATGCGAAGCATCGTGAACGATCTTACTGAGAAGAGCTCGAAATTGAATCAAGTCGAGAACCTTCAGAACATCGTCGTCAACATCAGAGATCAAGTCGGAGTGCTGGAATCCACGCAGGAATCGACGTTGGCTTCTTTCGGTGCCAAGTTACAAGAACTCAACGAAAACTACAAGCAGTTGAACGTGGAAGTGAAAATCAAACCGTCGTTGTCTGCCGTAACGGATACCATAGTCGAGCATTTGCTGCCCATCGAAAATAAACTCGGACACGTTCACAGTAATCTGCTCGGCGTCGACACTAAATTCGCTAAACTGCATTCTCTGGAAGCCATCGAAATCAACAGCGTACCCAATCAACAGAGAATCTCCACGTTCGTTGAAGGTAACAAACTGTACATGTTACATCCTTATCATCCGTACTACAAGTTTCTCCTCGATGGCACGATTCAGATAAACGAATTTTCGTACTGGTCTCACGGTAGAAAAGCTAGCGTTCCTACCATGACTTTGATATCGAATCGTGGTGTCCAGAAAGCAGGAAACATTCCTCTGGCACGTTGGAACGAAACGCGCAACATATATGAAATACACGAAGACGAAGATCTTACCGTTTTCGACGTGAGTGCCGGCGATAAGCTGATCATTCAAAACACGAGCGAGGTACCACCCTCTTTGAATCCCATCACGCTTGTGCTTCTCTTGAAACGTAATCTCTAAACAAAAAATGTCTAGGCAAGCCATCGTCGAAGAATTGCATAAACCTGCACGCCGCAACTACGAACGTTTGGCTGTGGTAACCAAGGGCATCGACGACCTCTGGCAAAGTGACCTCGTGGAGATGAGTAGCGGCAATTTGAAAAACGTACATAAATTGAACAAGAGCAACAAGTACCTCCTCACCGTCATAGACACATTTTCGAAATTCGCATGGGCTCTACCTTTGAAGGCGAAAACGGGAACATGCGTCACGGAAGCATTCAAGACAATTTTTCGCGAAAGCGGTGGCAGACGACCACGGTTTCTGCAAACAGACAAGGGGAAGGAATTTTACAACGCTGTATTCCAAAAGTTTATTCAAAAACATGACATTCAACATTATTCGACCTTCAGTCACATCAAAGCCAGCATCGTGGAAAGATTCAATCGAACCTTGAAAACTCACATGTGGAAACGATTCACGCTTCGGGGAAATTACAAATGGGTCGACATCCTGCCGGAACTCGTCGACACCTATAATGATACGGTACACAGAACGATAGGCATGAAGCCAGCCGACGTTACCAAGTCCGACGAGCAGCGTTTAATTTCTGCAGTTTACTGTCCAAAGTACACACCCACGACAAAAAAAGCTAAATACAAAATTGGAGACCAGGTGAGGATCAGCAAATTCAAACGCACCTTCGAGAAGGGATTCACAAAAAATTGGAGCACAGAACTTTTTACCGTGGTTCGAGTTCTACCCGGAAACCGACACACGTATATAATAAAAGATAGTAGCGGCGAGATTTTGAAAGGAAGATTTTACGAAGAGGAACTCTCTAAAACGAAACACCCCGACACGTACCTCATCGAGAAAGCATTGCGTAGGAAAGGTGACAAACTGTTTGTCAAATGGCTGGGACTTCCGGAAAAAAGTTGGATCGACGCGAACGAAGTGATCTTGTGAGTACGTGGAACGTGGTGAAGCGTCTACCGGATCCGGAAAGTCAAACGAGAAAAAAAAAAGAACGGCGAGTTGCTTCCCGACAGCATCCGCTGTCTGATCGTAGGTCCTTCGGGGTGTGGGAAAACGACACTGCTCGTGGACAATTTTCTCCTCGCACCGAATTGGTTAGATTGGAAGAACAGGCACCTGTACGTGTTCTCGAAAAGTTTGGAGCAATCCAAATACCAGCAATCCAAATACCAGCAACTGATGAAAGTGTACGATGGTCTGGACTTTGCAACGTTCGCTTCGGAAATAAAACCACTCGACGATTGTCGTGAAAATTCAGTCGTCGTGTTCGACGACGCCATCCTGGAAAATCAAAATGAAATTCGCAACTTTTTCACGCAAGGTCGTCACAAAGGAATGGATTGTTTCTACCTAGCTCAAACGTTTTCCAAAATTCCAAAACAGGTAGTACGCGACAACGCTAATTTCATATGTTTGTTTCGTCAAGATCACACCAACCTCAAGCACGCGTACGATGACTACGTAGGCGGAGACATGAACTACAATCAATTTTCAGAACGCTGCTGCTCTACTTTTTGGAACGGTGACGATTTCGGATTCGCGACGATCGAAATGACGAGGAAACCCAACGACGGAAAATACAGAAACAAAATCAACGACTTTCTAAACGTTGCAACGTTGTGAGAAACGACGTATATAAATAAACGTCATGACGAAACGAAAAATCGAAGAGGAAAATCTCAAGCTCCGCGATTACCTCGCGAAACGCTTCAAAGGTTGGAAATCCGAGAATCGCGGATTCTACGAAGAGAAGAAACGTCAGGATCAACCTGTGATCGATGCCATCAGCGGTCTAGGTAAAGAAATTAAAAGTGTCACGGAACAAAATAAAACTTTGATCAACGAACTCGTACCGCTCGCAGCTAAACGTTACGCTGTACCCACGCCCATTTCGAACATTCCTTCGACACCGTTCGAACTGAAGGATGCACCGGCACGACGTCGAGCCATTGGTAGCACGTCGTCTTCGGATAAGATCGAGTTGGGACCTTTGGCACGAGACTACCTGAGTACGGGGAAATTCGACAAGGATGAAGTGTTCGGTTTGTATCCTAGTATGGAAACCAACGAAGGCGGTGGTGTGGTGTGGAAGATTGGGAAATCGAAGGTGACCTTCGAAGGCAACGACATTAAAGTTAATTTAGGCGAGAAGGATAGTTGGACCAGGTATCCGGGCACGGTGGGACTGTGGGAACTCGTTGCCAAAAAGCAGCCGAAAGATTACACCGACGAAGATTGCCAGAGTTACAAGGAAATTTTGATCATGACGGATGCCTTGTACCAGAACAACGATGCCTCGCAGAATAGGGTGAAATCGAGCAGCGGCGAGAAGTACAGGAATCTCATCAAACCGATTTGGAACCAGGTCAAAACAGGCAGCGGCGTCAAACGCTACAACACGTTACCCAAAGAATTCGTTTGGGTGAACGACGTGAGGAAGCTCGTGGACCGATTGTTGGTGATAGCCGGCGAAGAGAATGCAGGCAACCGTAATTTCTACAACGAGAAGGTTGGCATCGTGGACATGATCAGCACGAAACTTTCCAACTTCATCGTGAACGACGACAAGGGCATAGGTTACCTGATCAAAATCATCAACACGCTACCTCCGAGATTCTGGAACGTGGCCGAAGGAAAAGGACTCGTGAACGACATCATCAACAAGTTACCTTTCGAGATGCATTTACCTGGCTACCAGTACTGCGGACCGGGTACCAAACTCGAGAAAAGATTGGAGAGACGAGACAAGGGTGTGAATCCGTTGGACGCCGCATGCAAAGATCACGACATCGCTTACAACACCACGCAGACGGATCTGGATGCACGTCACGAAGCAGACAGAAAGTTAGAGCACGCAGCTTTCGAAAGGTTCGTGAGCAGAGACGCATCGCTGGGTGAACGGGTCGCCGTAGTGGGTACCACCATCGCCATGAACACAAAACAAAAATTGGGGTGGGGTATATAAATAACATACAGTAAAAAAAACAACATGGCTTGCATAACTGATTTGCCGCACGAACTACTATCTAAAATATTCAAAAAGGTAGTTAACGGAGATGTTAATAAACTTGTGATCATAGCTAAAACGACGCCGGCATTTCACATGGGATGCGAAATAGTTCTCAAGGACCATCTTCGGGAGATCAGCGGCCTGAGGTGCGGTGATCTCAACATTCTGCTTTTGGCTGCAGGGGAAAAATTAAACGATAGGTTAGATGAATTGCACGAGGCAAGGCAGGGAAGAAGACGGTACACAGTAGATTGGCGCAAGTCTAAGCAGGAGACGGAAGATATCATTACGCACATCATCGCGTTTTCCGAAGCACGGACTTTCTTCCTCTGTTAAAAAAATAATATATATACGTGTCAAAAAAAAAACTTGATATATAAATAACACACATCGTGAAAAAAATAATCTTCGGTATATATAAATAACACACATCGTGAAAAAACAATTAAATTTCTCTCTAACACTCTGAAATTTTTTTTTGATATGACGACTGAAAAAATGAGTGATCTCCAAGCATTAAAACAAATGCTAAATTTGTCAGTCGAGTATGTAAAAATTCGGGAATTGGAAGTCGACAAACCTTACACGATAACTTCCGGTTCAATCGTTTCTACCCAGTATGGTCCCAAGGTACGCCTGTTGCTCAACGCACAATACAGTCTATTTTTACCAGATCGATACGCTAACATGTTATCCGACGAGAAGCTATCTATTTTAATTGAGAACAAAACTCGAATCGTGTACAAGAGGACAAGGGAACTTCTTGGCAAGAAAACGAAGCACGTAATAGAATTTGTGTAACGACTGCGAGGCCTTGAAAAAAATCTCAGAACATTTATATATAAATAACATACCGTAAAAAAAAAAAAAACTACACAAGAAAAAATCTCAGAATATATATATAAATAACATACCGTGAAAATAACACATAGAGCATCAACATGAAGCCCAAGGGTGTCGTGTACCAGATACCATACTCCAATCTTAAAAATCTAGGTGCCCTCGATGGGTTACTCACCAAGAAACAACGCGAGAAGAAACGTTCTTGCTTGAGCAAAGGACACGGAATGAAATTACTTCTCAGCACACCTCAATTGAGACGCTTGCAGCGTTCGCGGAAACAGCAAAAGATCGGAGGTTTCATATTCAGCATCCCGGCCATCCTAGCAGCATTGGGGGCCGTTGGAAGTTTGGCTGGCGGAAGTGCCGCCATCGCGAAAACCGTCATCGACTCGAAGAAGAACAAGGCGGAATTGGAAGAACAGAAACGTCACAACCTGGCCATGGAGAAGAAAAGGGGGAAGGGCGTGATGAAGAAGTTTAAAAAAAAGAAACAACAGCACTCACCAACCGAGACATTGAATCTCTGATCGAACCGTTACAAATCAAACACTTCAGAGGAGTTTTCCTTGTCCGACTCGTTACCTTCAAGCGTTAAAAGAAGAGAATGCGGAGTAGTCAACTTGGACGGTCAAGAAAATCCAGGCACGCATTGGATATGTTACCACAAAAACGACAATGATAAAGCATTCGTTTTCGATTCTTTCGGAGGTGTTCCACCTACAAATTTAATTCATTATCTGAAAACGAACAAAACCTCTATATACTACAACGACGAACGCATTCAAAATTTCGGAGACGTGAACTGCGGCCATCTCTGCCTCTCCGTGCTCGCGTTTCTCTCTAAAATAAATAACCCTACGATCAAGGATTTCCAGAAAGCATTGTGGAACCTCAAACAGCATCACTAGGATGGGCGTGTTCCATCTCACGAGCGAATCTTCAATCTTGAAACTCACGCTGCACGACGACATCGTCTGTCCTAAATCCGTGGCTCTGCGTGCATTCTACAGCATGTACCTCATACCTAACGTCACGCAGCACAACAACAAAATTAGCGTCGGAAGCGAACACATCGTCGTCACGCCAGGACAATACAATCTTTCCACTTTGCAAGCTCAATTACCCAAAGGCACGTACCTTTCTCAAAATTCGGTCACGCACAGAGTGGAAATCCTATCCGCGACGGAGACCGTGGACCTGGGCACCATGGGAGAACTTTTAGGTTTCGAGAACAACCACCCAAAACTCGAAGCTGGCATCAAGCACGTAGCAACCAACATTCCTAAATTCTTGGCCATAGAGACTCTGAACGTACACTGCAACGTGGCGGAAGGTATGATCACGAAATCTTCGGACGGATTATTAGGAAGTCACAAGCAGACGGGAATCATAGCCACTTTCAAACCAAGTTCCGAGTTCATGGAACCGATCATCTACACGCCCTCTTCGCCGATCTATTTTCCAGTATGTCGCAACCGCATAGACGACATAGAGTTGGTGGTGACGAACGAGAAAGGAGACGTGGTGGATTTCGCAGGTGCCACTACGACGGCCATCGTGGAGATCAACATATAATAAATAACCATACATGTAAAATGGAGCAAATCGAAAGTTACGAATTGCAATCTTTCCCTCCCAACCGTCGCACGTTCGCCAATCTGAACGAAGCGAACAGGGAGATCGAATACGAGGTGGACGTAGGCGACGGGTTCATTCATCCTCACAGAGCGGACCTCTACCTTCAATTCGACGTGGTGAAGAAGGAAAGCGGAGACGCGTTTCCCGCAGCAGCAAACTTGATACTCGTGGACAACTTCGTGCCTCACCTGTTCTCGCAGGTGGAGGTGAGGAAACACAACACCGTCATCGACAGAATAGACTATCCAGGCATCACGTCGACGGCAGTGGGAACGTTGAAATTATCCAAAACGGACGCAGCGTACTACCAGGCCGGGGGATTCGAAGCCGGGACCAAAATATCGACGAGAAGTCACACGGTGCTCTTTCCCATGCGTCTGGTGCCTGGTTTCTTCTCTGACTACAAGGAGATCATGTGGAAGGGAGGACTGAGGATCACGTTTCGAAGAGCGGCCAACGACAACAACGCACTGATGCGATACGCTACTTTGGGTCCGGACGGCACCACGCCGATAGCCAACACTTTACCCGAAGCAGCAAAATGCGTCATCCGGAGCATGGAATTGAGAATGCCGGTGGTGGAATACGAAACGAATTACGCCCTCAAGTACAAAGCGGAGATCTTGAAAAGTCCGCAGGTGCCGATTCACTTTCACGGTTACCAGTGCGTACAGAAGGTGGCATCGGGAAGTCACATGGAATTCGACGTGACGACGCAGTTCAACAACATACAGTTCGATATGCCAGATTTCGTCGTAGTGCTCTTTCAGACCGGGAGGGACAAGAATCAGGAAAAAGATTCCAGCAAGTTCGACGACTGCAAGATCAAGAACATTTATCTCAAGAATGGACGCAACGAAGTGTTCCCGCGCGAGAATTACAACCTCGACATGACAAAAAACGATTACCTCAAACTTTACGAAGCGTTCTCGGCTTACAAACGCGTGACCGAGGGAAGCGTGGACATGTACTACACGCCCAGCGAATTCAAAGCACGGAGACCCATGACCGTCATCAACACATCTAAGAGAAAGCAGGTGGTGGTCAACGATCGAACCAACATCAAGGTCGTCTGCGAGTTCCACGATGCCTTGCCCGAGGATACCCTATGCAGTGTCATCCTGATTGCAGAGAAGTCCTTCGCCTACGACGTGAAGAACGAGAGGGTCACAGAGCAGTTTTAACAATTTTTTTAACATCTTTTCTTGCACAAATAAGAAATTTTTTGTACTAGCACAATCAGTTACAATAGCACAATACGAATTTCACTAGTTCAGATCAGTTACAAATATCAATTTCATTAGTTATCAGTTACAATATCTTTTTTTGCACTATAGCACGAGAGTCAAATCAGAAAATTTGCACAAAAAAATTTGTTGTTGTTTTTACACAAGAAAATTAACAATAAAATTCTTTCTTTTTTATCGTTTCAGATGCTGTCGAAACATCAAAAACACATACACACACACTAGAAAAAAAAAGCATGCAACCTTATTTGTAACACACACATATATTCTCCATCTTCATCAAGAAAATATTATAATAAACATAATTATTTTTATCTATATCTCACAATAAAACTCTATATCCAAAAATATTACAACATCAAAATAACACTAGAGTCGTTAGCACACGTTGCATGCATTACGGAGGTCCTCTGTAGAGTTTCATGGAAGTTTGAGAAAAAAAAAACACGTGAAACTCTACAGAGGTGTGGTTATCTAGAACCGCAGCCGTTAGAAAACCTTTTACTTTTTTTGGTTGGGCACCACGCACCCTGGCGAGGTTATAGGGGCCAGGAATCCTAAAAAACAACAATTATTATTTGTTTGTTTGTGTCACAATACGGAAATAATAAGAGGCAGGCGCGCGCGTGTGGCACATCGTTCCCCGAGAGAGGTTTACAAAGGTCACGATATATAAACATTTTTGGTCCCCCGGGGTTGGAAAATTACGATAAGGTGCATTCATCCTTCAAAGAATGAGAGGATGAGAGGATGAGAGAATGAGAGGATGAGAAAATGAGAGGATGAGAAGATGAGGGGATGAGAAGATGAGAGTGCATCTTTCACTCATCACTGCTTTTCTGCGCCGTGAAACATCGTCAGCGCAATAAATAAGGCGCGGAACGTGGGGAGAAAGTGATACACACGCGCGCGTGTGTGTGGCACATCGTTCCCGAAAGAGAGAGGTTTACAAAGGTCACGATATACAAACATTTGACCGGGACTTGGAAAATTACAATAAGATGCATTCATTCTTCAAGGATGAGAGGATGAGAGCTCATCTTTCACTCATCACGGCTTTTTTTGCGCCGTGAAACATCGTCAGCGCAATAAATGAGGTGTGGAACGTGGAGAGAAAGTGAGTTTTTGAGGGTTTGGCGGTCGTGGGGTCAAGAAATCAAAATTGTTGTCAAAGGTACATATTGACTACTACTTATGAACCACGTTTCCGCTGTGAGAAGGACCGTCTGGAACGACGCCCTCTAATTTTTCGAAGTCATAACACCGAGCCATACAACTCTCCATTCACTGAACGGGAGTTCGATCAGGCGCTTCGAGATTCTAAGAATACAGCTCCTGGAGTGGACAAGATCCACTATGAGATGCTTCGTCATCTGCCCATTGGAGCCAAACATTTCCTTTTGGCGGTATACAACAGGCTTTGGTTGTAGGACTTTTTCCCCACTTCCTGGAAGAAGCTATTATTGTTCCCATCCTGAAACCAGGTAAACAACGCACCGCAGCCTCGAGTTATAGGCCTATTGCCTTAACTAGCTGTGTGTGCAAGTTGATGGAACGCATGATCAACAAGCGTCTCACCTGGTTTTTGGAGGAAAACTGCTTGATAAGTAATTTTCAATGTGGTTTTCGCTCCAACCGTTCCACACTGGACCATATGGTTCAGCTGGAAACACATTCAGGATGCATTCCTCAACAAGGAACATTTAGTTGCAGTTTTCTTTGACCTCCAAAAGGAATATGACACAACGTGGCGCTTTGGCATCCTAAAGCAGCTCCATTCTTAGGGCGTGCGTGGCCATATGGCGTACTTTATTCAAAATTTTATATCAGATCGCTTTTTCCGCGTACGTGTTGGGAACTCCTTTTCGGATCTTCACGAACAAGAGAACGGTGTCCCGCAGGGCAGCGTACTTAGTGTGACTCTGTTTGCCATAGCAGTAAACAGTGTTATGGCAAACATTCTTTCCCCTGTACATGGCCTCCTCTATGTCAACGACCTCACGATCTTTTGTCGCTCACGGAATCTCGCGTCAGCTTCTCGTCAACTCCAACTGACGATAAACCGTTTGGTTGAGTGGTCCTCCCAAACAGGTTTCACCTTCTCATCCGAGAAATCCGTGTGTGTTCACTTTTGTCGTCAGCGTACATGTCATTTAGATCCTGACCTGTACATGGGGAAGTCTCCCCTGTGCTTCGTGAATGAGGTCCGCTTCCTGGGCCTCATTTTCGATAAGAAATTAACATGGCTACCTCACCTTCGCCAGTTAAAGTTCTCTTGTCTTCGAGTTCTCAACCGTTTACGCGTTTTATCTCATACTTCTTGGGGTTTTGATAGGACGGTATTGCTTCGTCTATACCGTGCACACATCAGGTCGAAGCTAGATTATGGATGTGTTGTGTATTCTTCTGCTCGCCCATCTAGACTTCGCATCCTAGACACTGTCCACCATGCTGGTATACGTGTGTGCACTGGTGCCTTTCGGACCAGTCCAGTCGCCAGTTTGTATGTAGAGGCATCTGAGCCGTCGCTGTCTCTGCGAAGACAGCGGCTGGTAGTTAACTACTTCCTCCATCTTCGCTCGATGCCTTCACATCCTTCATTCCACACCATCTCAGACGAGGGTAGGCTGGCAAGGTATCGACTCCACCCTAGTGTCACTAGACCATTTGGTGTTCGTGCAGACGTGATCCTGTCAGCACTTGGTGTTGACAGTGATCTTCGTGGCGTCTCTCCACTCATTTCGCCTCTCCCTACCTGGGAGTTTCCTGCACCTTCTATCGATTTTTCTCTGACTGCTCTTCCAAAGTCAGAGACACCAATGGTTGTATACCAGCAACGGTTTTTAGAACTTCGTGCGAAGCACCCCAATTTTAATGTGTTTTACACGGATGGGTCCAAGACATTCGAATCAGTTGGTTGCGCCTTCGTCCTAGACTCTCAAAGTTCCAGTTACTTGCTACATCCTGCCTGTTCCATCTATACGGCAGAGTTGTACGCCCAGTAGCGTACACAGGATTTCATCAAGGGGGGTGTTATTTCGAAAACTTTCTACAAATTCACATTACCATTGTTCTATTATACTTTAATTAATTAATTAATAATAATTAATAATTCATATAATTAATTAATTAGTTTAATTACAACTAATAATTACTACTAATGCAGTTGCTATTTATGACAGAAATAGAACAAAATTACATTTCTTTTGTTTCTTTGTTACAAAATAATTGTCTAGTCAACGGTTATTTGTATATGATAAGCGAGACATTTTAAGTGTGAAGAAAATCCATAAAAACAAGCAAACATATTGGATTTATTGAAATAATCGAAATATGAAACTCATTCAAGGAGCCGCGCTGGTCTAGTCTGACAACTTCGTGGGATATCAGGGTTCGATTCCCGGAAATGGTTAGAATTTATCCAGCCTTGTCTCCGCACCCAGCTTCATAGCAATGGGTACCTGAGAGCAACCCTGGGGGATGAAGGCTGCCGGAACATGGTGCTGATCACATCACCTGCAAAATAGTTCGAGATCGAGAATCTTTGGGGCCCACCACACCACTACGTGTGCCTTCATGGCATGGTGCTATATGCACGGGGAAATTTACATTTATGGAACTCCCCCAGGATGATGATGAAGCGCGAGAATAGGTGTTGCTAAATTCCACTGAGTCTATGTTTTCGTTGAAAAGTAAGTTTATAGACATTCCAACATATTTATCACTTCTAGGTGATTCACAAAGCACTTCTTCAACATTATTTAATGATGTGGATGTAGACTCAGCATAACTTGAGAGTTCACAAGGGGATGTGAAATCAGTACCGGGAAGAACGTTTGCAATAAGGTCGGCACACTGCGACGAAGCAAGGAATTTTTACAATTCTCGCGAGAGTCACTGCGCGACTTTGCAAAAAAATTGCAAAATTGAACTTTGCGTCCGCTTAGATTGTGTTTGGAATGTTGTGTTTTTCTTCATGCTGCATGGGAATAATAATTCAAATTATTATTATTATTACTGTCGCAGATCTTTGACTGTGATAAATTAGCCATTTTTAATTTTTTTCTACAACATTTTCCAGTAAAAAAATACAAATGGTGCAAAATGCCTGCTTCCGATACATTTTTCAAGCAAAAAGATCCGATCATATTCTTCCATTCTTAAATAATAATCAGGTTCTTACCATGGCAAACAGAAGGAAGTTGCACTATCTCTGTTTTATACGCCACATACTGACAGAAGGTAAACCGCAGTACCTGTTTGAGAAGATGCATTCCCGTAGGGAAATCCATCAGTACGTTACTCGCAAGCGGAACAACTTCGATTTACCCCATCACTCTACCACGGCCTACAAATCATCTTTCTCCTTTTCGGCTCCCAAAGCATGGAATGCATTGCCTGCAAATATCGCTAGTGTAAACAACCCATTATATTTCAAAGGTAAAATAAAAGATCTGCTGTTAATGGAACAATGGCAGAGTCGGGGCACATACTGAAAGTATTAAGTCACTCACTAAAAGGAATTGTATTATTGTATTATTATTACTATTGTCTTTTGTATTTCTAGTTACACTTTTTTTTGTTTTGTATGCAACTAATTCCTATGTATTTTTTCTTTCTTCATTTTAAATTTTTTTATTTTTTTATTTGTATTATTATTATTATTATTATTTTTTTACGTTTAGCTTACTGCTCCATAAGTTTATAATAATCTCATATGTATTATCATATTGACAAGGGTTAGGTGGCAGAGCAGCCCTTGGCTGAACCTCGCCCGCTGAAGAAAGAAAATTTATTATTATTATAATATTTCAAAAGCTCAAGGGGGGGTTTAAACCCGGTAACCCCCCCTTGCGTACGCCACTGTGTACGCCATTCTAAAGGCACTGGACTTTGCAGACGTCAATGGTCTGAAGAAAGTCCTTGTGGGCTGTGATTCGACCAGCGTGTTGCAGTCTCTGGATTCGCCGTATTCCCGGCATCCAGTAGCGCAACGCATATTCAGACGGCTTGTGTCCTTATCTGCCAGCACAGATGTACACTTCTGTTGGGTCCCTAGCCACGTGGGCATCCAGGGGAACGAAGCAGCTGATGCTGCCGCCAAATCTGCTGATGCAGATGGCGACGTTCTCGTCCACCTTTTGCCAGCTAGCGACCTGCAGAATGTGTTCCGTTGTCGCCTTCTTGACACTTGGCAGACCGAGTGGGATGTGGAAACGGGGAACAAGCTTCACGCTGTTAAGCCCACCATAGGTGTTTGGCGTTTCTCGTCTCGTCCCTCTCGGCGAGAAGACGTTATTCTTACCCGCCTGCGTATAGGACACAGCCGTCTCACGCATGGTCACCTACTGCAAGGGCTGGACCCTCCGTTGTGTCGTACTTGTAATGTTATTTTAGGCATCCGACACATTCTCGTTGAATGTGTCGATCTTGCTTACCTCCGGCAGACTTTTAACCTTTCCAGCTGTTTGTCATCCCTCTTGGGTGATGACAGCAGTATTTTATCACATGTTTTTAGTTTTTTGCGAAGAGCTGGACTCTTCCACCGTCTGTAAGGAGGTTTTTAGTTTATTCTGACTTTTTAATGTGTTGTGTTTGTCTCGTGCAGGTCTTTTTACAACCTTGCACTTTTAGTTTTTCCCAAGGGGCTATCTACACCATTTTTTTAAAATTAAGTCAGAATTTTAGATAAGGGGACATTTTCCCGTATACATAGAAGGGTGCGAAATGGCCTTAAGTGCCGACGCACCCAGAAATTTTAACTCAATTCAATTCAATTCAAAATCAATACAAAGAGCAACTCTAACGTTGCATAATTAAAAATCTTAAAATGTTCTGACTTCTGTTAAAAGCTGAGGCTGTAAACGGGCACTCTGCACACATAAGGACAACAGGACAATACAAACAAAATTATACTGGCCATGACCCCCTCCATGTAGGACTGCCTTGACGGGGCGAGGGGGCTTAGTAGGGAGGTCAATTTCATCTCATCATTTCACCCATTCTTCATATCCATATCTCACGTTTTTTCACCATTCCATCACGTCATTCATCTCCATATCTTTGACCTCCCTCTAAGAAACTTATGTAGGTAGGTCATTTTCATCTCATCATTTCACTCATTCTTCACATCCATATCTCACGTTTTCACCATTCCATCACGTCATTCATCTCCATATCTTTGACCTCCCTATAACTAAGGGTCCTGCTAGAGGAGACAACCTCGATAAAAAACCCCTATCCCAAGGTGTGAGTTGCACGTGCCGATGGGACAGTGTTGGCTGCAGGGGTAGGTGCAGTCGCGAACGTGGCCTCGGGGATTTCGGTTTGGTCCTCGAGTAGCCTCCATTTTTGGGGGTAGGCCTTCCTCGGCATAGAGGGCATGTCGAGGCGACAATTTATGGACCCTCCACCATAAAATAATTTTGTATATGGGTACAAAAAACAACTCAAACGGGGGGAAACCCCCAAAACGAGCGCGGCCTTCGAGCCCGCTCCAAGTAGTGGAAAAGACAAGTAACGTGCCACGTTACCTTGTTGTCAGTATTGTTGAGAAGACCGATAGTAACGATGTTTCTGCAACAACAAAGAAACACGGAGCTGCTACATTGAAGGACTTGTCACCATTCCTTATCAAGAAACAGCTAGACTACGCCGCTGGTTCCGATGTTCCAGAAATAAAGAAGCTGAGAAACGGGAGTCTACTTATCCAGACCAGCACAGATCGCCAGACCAACAACCTGTTAAAGTTACGATCTTTGGGCCATTTCACTGTTACTGTTGAACCCCATCGTCAACTTAACAGTAGTAAAGGTGTGATTCGCCACTGGGATCTGCTAAATGCTGAGGAGGAAGAGATCCTTGAAGCACTCTCAGACCAACATGTCACCGCAGTGCAGCGAATAAAGACGCGAAAATCCGGAGAACTTGTGCCAACTGCTTCTATTATATTAACGTTCCAAACGACCACTCTCCCAGATATTGTACGGGCTGGATATTTGAGACTAAAAGTCCGACCATACATCCCTAACCCGATGCGATGTTTCAAATGCCAGCACTTTGGGCACACTCAGCCTTCCTGCAAGGCCACTACCGCCCTTTGTGGTAAGTGTAGTCTGCCTGATCATGGGACCGAACCCTGTTCTTCAGGTCCCAAATGCATTAATTGCCAAGGCGAGCACCCAGTCTGGCATCGTGACTGCCCCTCTTTCCAACAAGAGAAGAAAATCAGAGAGTTGGTCGTCACAGAGAAAATCTCTGCTGGCGAAGCAAAACAACGTCTCCGGGAAAGTATACGCACCACTTTACCTGTGCCATTCGCTACAGTTGCTGCAGCTGCTCTTACCCGCCGCAGTGTGGGTGTACAAACCAGCGACGTGTCAACTCAAACACCAACGATTCCCGTAGTAGCCCGCCCTGCTTCGAGGAAACCAGCAACCACTCCTCGCACCACAGAGAGGAAGTTCAAGCAGGTGCATAGCAAGGATTACTTTCTCAAGTCCAGTAGCTCTCCAGTGAGGGTGGCGGCCACCACCCTGAAACTTAAGGCGCAGCTGAAAGCTGCCCGGCGGGCGCTCAAAGCACCCGCCCCCACTCCCCCTTCATCCCCTTCGCCCTCTGTGTCCTTACCCGAGGACATGATACAGGACGAAGCCGCGGATGAAGAATTTATCAAGGTGACAGGGCCTAGAAACAGAGTACGCCTCAAAAGGTAACTATAATACCTCCCGCTATGGCTTATTGTCTCCAATGGAACCTTAACGGTTTCCGTATGCATCTCGAGGAACTGCAAATCTTAATAGCTGAATTTGACCCTGCCATCATATGTCTCCAAGAGACACATTTTCGCCCAAATGAATCAGTGATTCTCAACGGATACACGCTTTACCGCACCGACAAGCTTCCTGAGGGTCGTCGTGCACACGGTGGTGTTGCAATCGGTGTTCGAGATAACATCCACTCAACGCCAATCTTTCTCACCACCCCCCTCCAAGCTGTCGCCGTGCAGGTCCATCTACCACAGCCAATATCTGTGTGCTGTGTCTACATCACAAGGGAGGAGCGATTCTCTCTTGAGGACCTCCTTGCTATATTCGAACAACTTCCGTCTCCTGTAGTTCTTTTGGGCGATTTTAATTCCTACCATCGTTTGTGGGGCTCCGTTCGTACAGAACCCCGGGGTCAAATTGTAGATCAATTCCGTGAGGCATCAGATTTAACGTTGCTGAATGATGGGACTCCCACATATTTCAGCCCTTCCTCTGGCACATATTCTGCGTTGGACTTGTCCTTCTGCAGTCCCAGCCTTGCTCCTACCACATCTTGGAGCGTTCATCCTGATCTCTGTGGGAGTGATCACTTCCCTCTCATTCTTACCTTCGAACATCTTCAGCAATCACGTGAACAACACCCTCACTGGAATCTCAGTCGGGCCGACTGGGAAGCCTTCGAGCGTGCAGTGGACCTTGAAGTCGATCTTGCGTCGACTTTACCACCAATCGACGCCTTAGATGTCTTTGTGTCAGGGGTGCATGATGCTGCACGCACCTCCATTCCACATCCCAGTGGACCTGCGAGGCGACGCCCAGTCCCCTGGTGGACTGCGGAGATCGGTGCAGCCATCAAGGACCGCAATCATGCTCTCGATCGATTTAATAGTAAACACACTGCCGCAAACCTCGAGCAGTTCCGCATTAAACGTGCCCGTGCCCGTCAGCTCATTCGAGCCAGTAAAAAGGCGTGCTGGGTCCAATACGTGTCTTCTCTAACGAAGCAGGCTTCGTCGAAAGCCGTTTGGACCAAAGTACGTCGCATCCAGGGGGGTGCATCTACTCCTCTGAGCGCTCTGGAGCACGATGGGACGTTGTACACAGATTCCGGAGACATAGCTAATATCTTGGCCACGCAGTTTTCTGATGCGTCTTGTTCTGAAAACTATGAACCACGTTTCCGCCGTGAGAAGGAACGTCAGGAACGACGCCCTCTCGTTTTTCGAAGTCATAACACCGAGCCATACAACTCTCCATTCACTGAACGGGAGTTCGATCAGGCACTTCGAGATTCTAAGAACACAGCTCCTGGAGTGGACAAGATCCACTATGAGATGCTTCGTCATCTGCCCATTGGAGCCAAACATTTCCTTTTGGCGGTATTCAACAGGCTTTGGTTGGAGGACTCTTTCCCCACTTCCTGGAAAGAAGCTATTATTGTTCCCATCCTGAAACCAGGTAAACAACGCACCGCAGCCTCGAGTTACAGGCCTATTGCCTTAACTAGCTGTGTGTGCAAGTTGATGGAACGCATGATCAACAAGCGTCTCACCTGGTTTTTGGAGGAAAACTGCTTGATAAGTAATTTTCAATGTGGTTTTCGCTCCAACCGTTCCACACTGGACCATCTGGTTCAGCTGGAAACACACATTCAGGATGCATTCCTCAACAAGGAACATTTAGTTGCAGTTTTCTTTGACCTCCAAAAAGCATATGACACAACGTGGCGTTTTGGCATCCTAAAGCAGCTCCATTCTTGGGGCGTCCGTGGCCATATGGCGTACTTTATTAAAAACTTTTTATCTGATCGTTTTTTCCGCGTACGTGTTGGGAACTCCTTTTCGGACCTTCAAGAACAAGAGAACGGTGTCCCACAAGGCAGCGTATTAAGTGTGACTCTGTTTGCCATAGCAGTGAACAGTGTTATGGCCAGCATTGTTGCCCCTGTACATGGTCTTCTGTATGTAGACGACCTCACGATCTTTTGTCGCTCACGGAATCTCGCGTCAGCTTCTCGTCAACTCCAACTGACGATAAACCGTTTGGTTGAGTGGTCCTCCCAAACAGGTTTCACCTTCTCATCCGAGAAATCCGTGTGTGTTCACTTTTGTCGTCAGCGTACATGTCATTTCGATCCTGACCTGTACATGGGGAAATCTCCCCTGTGCTTCGTGAATGAGGTTCGCTTCCTGGGCCTCATTTTCGATAAGAAATTAACATGGCTCCCTCACCTTCGCCAGTTAAAATTCTCTTGTCTTCGAGTTCTCAACCTTCTACGCGTTTTATCTCATACTTCTTGGGGTGCTGATAGGACGGTATTGCTTCGCCTATACCGTGCACTCATCAGGTCGAAGCTAGATTATGGATGTGTTGTGTATTCTTCTGCCCGCCCATCTAGACTTCGCATCCTAGACACCGTCCACCATGCTGGTATACGTGTGTGCACTGGTGCCTTTCGGACCAGTCCAGTCGCCAGTTTGTATGTAGAGGCATCTGAGCCGTCGCTGTCTCTGCGAAGACAGCGGCTGGTAGTTAACTACTTCCTCCATCTTCGCTCGATGCCTTCACATCCTTCATTCCACACCATCTCAGACGAGGGTAGGCTGGCAAGGTATCGGCTCCACCCTAGTGTCACTAGACCATTTGGTGTTCGTGCAGACGAGATCCTGTCAGCACTTGGTGTTGACAGTGATCTTCCTGGCGTCTCTCCACTCATTCCGCCTCTTCCTACCTGGGAGTTTCCTGCACCTTCTATCGATTTTTCCCTGACTGCCCTTCCAAAGGCAGAAACACCAATGGTTGTATACCAGCAACGGTTTTTAGAGCTTCGTGCGAAGCACCCCAATTTTAATGTGTTTTACACGGATGGGTCCAAGACAGTCGAATCAGTTGGTTGCGCTTTCGTCCTAGACTCTCAAAGTTTCAGTTTCTCGCTACATCCTGCCTGTTCCATCTTTACGGCAGAGTTGTACGCCATTCTAAAGGCACTGGACTTTGCAGACGTCAATGGGCTGAAGAAAGTCCTTGTGTGCTGCGATTCGACCAGCGTGTTGCAGTCTCTGGATTCGCCGTATTCCCGGCATCCGGTAGCGCAACGCATATTCAGACGGCTTGTGTCCTTATCTGCCAGTGCGAATGTACACTTCTGTTGGGTCCCTAGCCACGTGGGCATCCAGGGGAACGAAGCAGCTGATGCTGCCGCCAAGTTTGCTCATGCAGATGGCGACGTTCTCGTCCACCTTTTGCCAGCTAGCGACCTGCAGAACGTGTTCCGTTGTCGCCTTCTTGACACTTGGCAGGCCGAGTGGGATACGGAAACGGGGAACAAGCTTCACGCTGTTTGGCCCACCATAGGTGCTTGGCGTTCCTCGTCTCGTCCCTCTCGGCGAGAAGAAGTTATTCTTACCCGTATGCGTATAGGACACAGCCGTCTCACGCATGGTCACCTACTTCAAGGGCTGGACCCACCGTTGTGTCGTGCTTGTAATGTTTTATTAAGCATTCGACACATTCTCGTTGAATGTGTCGATCTTGCTTACCTCCGGCAGACTTTTAACCTTTCCAGCTGTTTGTCATCCCTCTTGGGTGATGACAGCAGTATTTTATCACGTGTTTTTAGTTTTTTGCGAAGAGCTGGACTCTTCCACCGTCTGTAAGGAGGTTTTTAGTTTGTTCTGACTTTTTAATGTGTCGTGTTTGTCTCGTGCAGGTCTCTTTACAACCTTGCACTTTTAGTTCTTTCCCAAGGGGCTATCTACACCCCCTTTTTTAAATCTCAGTCAGAATTTTAGATAAGGGGACATTTCCCCGTATATACAGAAGGGTGCGAAATGGCCTTAAGTGCCGACGCACCCATAAATTTTAACTCAATCAATCAATCAATCAATATACTGGCCATGAGGCCAGTCGCCAGAGCCTCGTTAGTCTTCAGTCCAGGGTGTACTAATGTGGAAGTGAGGTTGACATTTGGATGTACTGTGTGGAAGGTCACCCCTTACACCCCACAAATGGGAGAGGAAATATGAGTTTCCAGGATTCTTGTCGGGAAACCTGATGGTAAGAGACCAGTAGGAAGACTAAGATGGAGGAATAATGTTGAGATAGACCTACAGGAAATTGGTTGGGGTGTAAGGGGTACCTTCCACGTAGGCGCCCAAAAGTCAACCTCATTTCCACGTAGTGCACCCTGGACTAAAGACTAACGAGGCTCTGGCGACTGGCACTATGGCCAGTATATTTTGTGTGTGTTGTCCTGTGTTTTGTCCTTGTGTGTGCTGAGTCCCCGTTTAGAGCCTCAGCTTTTAACAGAAGTCAGAACATTTTAAGATTTTTAGTTATGCAACGTTAGAGTTGTTATTTGTAATGGTAAGGGGCTGGTCCCCGTATAATGTGACGGGAGCAAAATAGCCTAAGTGCTGACGCTCCCAAAATTTTAAATTCAAATACAGGAAATTGGTAGGGATGGAAAAGAGAATATAGATGTTTTTCAGGATAGGGACAGATGGAAGACCTGTGTTGCTGCAGCCATGAACCTTCGGGTTCAAAAAGGCTAGAAAGTTAGTTACTTGAAATACCTCGTTCGCACTTAGTTTCTGGGACATGCACGAAGACCAACATTTATATCCATTTTCCGCACATTATTTCGAGACTCATCAGGGGCTACAACATAATGATTACACTCAGAAATCTTGCGATTCAGTTTATCTTTAAAATATGTCGAATGCCCATGAATTAAGGCTCACCCTATTTTATCACATTGAAGTTACAATGTGCAATTTTACTATCCGAAAACATAACATCAAATAAAGGGTGTAAGGGCTGACCTTCGATGTAGTACACCCTGGACTGCTTTTGCAGACTAACGAGGCTCTGGAGAGTGGCACTATGACCAGTATAATTCTGTGCATTGTCCTTATATGTACCGAGTGCCTCTTAACAGCCTCACCTTTTAACCGGTCAGAATATTTTAATATTTTAGTTACGACACGACATTTTACAGTCAGAGACGTGCACAAGACCAGGAAAATATCCATCTGCGAGGAGGCGCGCCTACAATAATATGCAACAAGCACGTCAAGCCCAGGTTTTCGACATTGCGCAAGCGAACTTCACATCAAAATTGTGCACAGGCATCCATGCCTTCCAGGTTTATCTATTACTCGGGTCTTAAGAAGACTCGTGAGACTCGATGTAGTTCTTGCAGGTAGACGCGAGCACTACTGTCACTGTTGCCAACGGCCATTGTATTTCACTACGCTTTGAAATATTTCAATTTCTGCCTGGCGCAGGTGCCTTGAGGTTGTATAGCCATCGACGTAGGAAGGGGTGGATGAAGTGGGCGACCACTCGCGCATGTAGGGGCCTCACGTGCCATGAGGTTGATACGAAAAACGTAATAAATGGAAGTGAGAAAGATAGAAAAGGCTAATTTTGTGGGCAATAAAATTAAAGCTTTTTTATCTGGCTTTATATTCTAGTCTAACGTTATAATTTGAGTGAATACGTCAAATCAGAGGCGGGCAGGAGCTCTAAGCCTAAGGGGTCCCGAAAAAGTCAAAATAATTCTCATTTCTCATGTGAAACATTAACGCAAAAATTACTCGGACATTTTTATCCATTTATTTTCTTCAATAAAAAGTGCTTTGTCTTGGCTTTTCTTCTGTCTCGTGACCTTGCATAGCCTACCCAATTTTAATATATTAATGATAAAGCACCACAAACTGCCACGGAGCAAAGTATGGGGCATTTAATGCTTCCGGTGTTTTAAACTGAAGAAGGGTATGGATAATGTTAGCAATTCATCCTTCGTTCCTACAACTTCAGATGCAGCTATTGCCCTCTGTAACGGGCACGAAGATGATTTATCTTCCGAATTTCCTGATCAACTTCTACGTTTCAGGAATGTCCTTAAATCTGAAATCAAGTGCTTTGGCAAAGCTTCTTCTTATTTTTTTCCCGACCATTTCGAACACTATAAAATGTACTTACTTTGTGCGTTCGGAGGACTGAGCCGATGCGGAGCGGATCCCTTGTGAGCGATCACCGGGAAAATGTAAGTTCTTCGAACGCTTCAGCTCAGTGATCGCATCCACGGCCGATATTCGTCTGCTGCAAACAAATGAGCAACGTTTACAGTTGTGCTGGAGACCCAGTGAAATCAACTCGAACGAACTGGAACGTTGTAACCAAGGAATATAGAGTTGTAAGAACAAAGAGTATTCGAATTAAATGGATAATGTGGCGCATCTTTTACCGTTTTTCGGGGTGTAAGGGGTACCTTCCACGTAGGCGCCCAAAAGTCAACCTCACTTCCACGTAGTGCATCCTGGACAAGAGACTAACGAGGCTCTGGCGACTGGCACTATGGCCAGTATAATTTTGTGTGTTGTGTCCTGTTTTATGTCCTTGTGTGTGCTGAGTGTGCGTTTACAGCCTCAGCTTTTACCAGAAGTCAGAACATTTTAAGGTTTTAAAATTTTTAATTATGCAGCGTTAGAGTTGTTATTTGCAATGTTAAGGGGCTGGACCCCGTATAATGTGACGGGAGCAAAATAGCCTACGTGCTGACGCTCCCAAAATTTTAAATTCAAATTCAAATTTACCGTTTTTCGATGGTGGGTTAGACGTGAATGTCATATTAAATGCTGCAATGGAGCTTGCAAAACCACCACATTTTGAATCAAATGTGCCAGATGAACATGTAAGAAATGAGGACTATTTTAACAATGACAAATTATAGTTTGGATGAATACCAAAGCCATTTTAGAATGAATCGGGTGACAATGGAGGTAAGTAACTTTGCTACATATGAGTGTAAAATACTGAAAATTTAAAGCTGAAACCAATATTGAATGGTACAGTCATGTTCAAAAAATCTGTCGCATGGATTTTTTCTAAGTCCAACGTCGTACGAAATTATGTTGGTAGCTCTGAAACAAGGAAGTGTTGTGAAATATACGATCCTCCAATCAGAGTGAAGTTCGATTCGGAGGACCAGGAGGCGTGACTCACGGTCTTGTTCACAGGAAGTTCAACCAATGCAGCATTTCCAAATATGAAATAACGTCCCCATTGGTTAAATATTGTTTCAATAATGCGAATCAGCAGAAAGATTGCGCAAAAGTTTACTTTGTCGTTTTAATTGCCTTTAATCGTTTCAAATTGGTATTAAATTGTCCCAATTATAGTTCACGAGCTTAATATAATGTATTCATGTATGTGTTTGACAATCATATATCACTCATTAGAACAATTTTCACATTGTTTTCACTACGTGAGATGACATTTCATTTACATTTACGATAAAATAGTGGTTTGGGTGTAATAACAGTTTTCATTAATTAATTTAGAGATGCATTTTTATTTGCTGAGTTAATGATTAGGTTAATTCGTTATTTCTCGCGAAAAGAGGGAACCACAGCTGAAAGAAAATACACAACTTGTATTATTGAGGTCAAGAGTTCGTTTTAACATCACTTTTTGCACACATAGGCTAATCACGACTCGGGATACATTTAAATTGGAATCTGAAACATTATGTGACCTGACTGGAACTCGGAAAAGGACACACTGATTACAAGACGTCGATACATTACCACTTGGTCTGGCGAACGCCAATAATAATGAGGGGTTGTGGGAGTGGAAGAGGGGTGACGGAAAGTAGAAAATAAATAGTATTTTTGGGGGGTATTTAATGTTATATTTATACACATACTAACCTAAGAAAATATTTATTTTGATACATGTGTGTGGGGGGTGGGGAAGGGGAAAAAGAGAGGGACAGAAATATATTGGGAGAGATGGGACGAAGAGGTGATTGTGGAAAATGTTTTATATGACGTTCAGTAATAAAAACAATCAAATCATTGATGATTATCTTATAAATACCATATTTAATGTAAATTTGTTTTAAAAATCGGGACGGGGAGCTGTTTGTTTTACGTTCAGTGCAGGATAACAAGTGGAGACACATAGTGGTTCGTATCTCACTTTAAACTGTAGGTCCAGGCACCATTAGTCTATCTGTGTATAACGTGGATTTAGAATTCAGTAGAAAATAACGTCGATCTAGTATTTTGGATTTTAGATGCGTTGAGACCACTAAAATTTCCATCTCTTGTAATAAGAAACCTGTCCTCATATTACCATTTTGAAAGAGAGAGAGTTAATTGTATAATCTTTCGTTGTTAGTTTCAAAGAAGACTAATTCAAATAGTAACAATGGGAACGAATAAAGCTTACGAAAAGTTTTTGCCACCGTGGGGATTTGAACCTACGACCATTAGAGTGACAACCCAGTGCGATAAACACTACCCCACGAGTTCGTTCCTTCATACGGCATGATTATGAGTTAAGACCAATTCGTTCAATATGCATTAGAAATATAATCCCCACCCGCCTCTTGATAAACAACACACCCAAACGCTCCTTTGTAGCAAATGAAATAGAGGTGGTATGAATGTCACAAAACATTTAACCAAAATCTACTATAGTTACGACGCAATCGTTTTACATGGAGAGCCTACAGCTTCGAGAATTGAGGTTGTGACGAGGTTTCTTGTAGTGGTAGGGTAGATATTCGTATGGCAAGGTTCCAGCGTGCACTAGCCAGTAATTTCCGAAAAAAAAACTTCACTTTTTTTTTATGATGGTAAAGTGGTTCGGTGATAGGCTATCAGTATTACACGCCGAAGATTATAGGTTTGACTTCTGTTCGATTACCCCTATTATTATTATATATATAGCAAATAAGTATTGTATTTAATTAATAATTTAAAGAAATAGAAATGTTATTTTTTTTTAAAAAAAAAGTAACACTCCTTTCTAATGATTTTTCAATGTTTTTGAAAATAATTTTTCATAATATATTTTTGAATTTCTCATCATTTTACTAGGATTTGCATAAAAATTATCCATGTGTCATATTCGACGAAATGTCATGTACAGCGAAAGTTATACATTTTTATTTTAGGGAAAATTATCAAGAAACAAAACAAATAAATACTATTGACATCCTTTTGTGAATAATATTTATTTTACTTTATTTTTTGTTCACCATGCATAGTTGTGTTCTTGTAAAAAGCATGGAAACAATATATTCTCTACATTTCGCAAAGCAAATAATATACGAATTTTCGTAATAAGCATAATGCAATAAATAATTTTTCTGTTTAATAAGAAATAAAAATCGCAGAGTTAACCGAACGGTGAATCGAACACAGAATTTTACAACCCATAAAATGCCTTGTAGCCTTTGCAATGAAGTGATGTAGATTCAAGTAATAAAATTTCATGCAAAATCGAACGTTATAAGATTGTTCAAATATATTAAATCAATGTGTCCTTAAGTTATTATACTGTCAGCCATTTGGCACATCTAGTTACAAAATCTCAGCATATCACCATTCACTAGTTAATCGAATTGAATATTGATTCACTTCACAGTTCAATGTGCAACAATAGTTTCGACTCATATCACGTGAGATGTAAACTCAATTCAATTCTCTCATTGTATGTAAATAGCTCATGTAGAAATAGCAATTATGAGCTCTAAGCTAAATTTGACGCTACAATAGCTTGATCAACTATTGCGTCTCGCTGCCAGACATTCTACGTTCCTGTTTGCTCCAGGTCGCTTCTGCATTTCATTATCATTGTTTTTACCTCTGTTTCATTCTCATCGTCGTTATAAACCTACATAATTTCTACTGTTTACAGTAGACAGAATCTACTGTTATCAATTGTAGTACTCTACTGTCTCTCTCGGAAATCTACTCAAAATCAATGATTTCCTACTGAACACTTTCAGTAGGCCTAATGTGTAATTACAGTTGAGGAACTACAAGTGAAATATTCTCTTCAGTACTACATGTAATATTGCATGTAGTGTGTTTGAATTTGAATTTGAATTCAAAATTTTGGGTGCGACAGCACTTAGGCTATTTTGCACCTGTCACTTTATACGGGGGTCGAGCCCCTTACCAGAACTAAAATAACATAACTGTAACGTCGTGTTCTAACTAAAATATTAAAATATTCTGAATTCGGTTAAAAGCTGAGGCTGTAAAGAGGCACTCAGCACCCACAAGGACCAAACACAGGACAAAGAAAGGGGTGTAAGGGGTGACCTTCCACGTAGTATACCCAAATGTCAACCTCACTTCCACGTTAGTACACCCTGGACTGAAGACTAACGAGGCTCTGGCGACTGGCCCCATGGCCAGTATAATTTTGTTCGTGTTGCCCTGTTATTTTGTCCTTGTGTGCTGAGTGCCCCTGTACAGCCTCAGCTTTTAACAAAAGTCAGAACATTTTAATATTTTATGATTTTAGTTCTGCAACGATAGAGTTGCTATTTGTAACGATAATGGGCTGGACCCCGTATAATGTGACGGGTGCAAAATAGCCTTAGTGCTGACGCACCCAAAATTTTAAATTCAATTCAATTCGACAACAAAGAAAATTATACTGGCCATGGGGCCAGTCGCCAGAACCTCGTTCGTCTGCAAACTGAAGTCCCGGGTGTACTACGTGGAAGCAAGAATAGGGTGTACATTCTTCGTGGAAGGTCATCCCTTACACCCTTGTAGTGTGTTTAGCTCAGCATGTTAGCTGTAAATATAACTTTTTATTCCTCCTCACTAACAATTTGTTTTTATATCTATTTAAAATTTAACCCAACCTCACTTCCATGTAGTACACCCTGAACTGCATTTTGCAGACTAACGAGGCTCTGGTGACTGGACCTACTGTTAGTATAATCTTTGTAGGACTGTGTGTGTGTTGTCCTTGTTTGTGCTGTCTGTCTGTCGCTTTACAGGCTCAGCTTTTAACTCAGGTAAGGATATTTTAGTTTTCAGACACGCTTTTATTTTTGTCATGATAAGGGGCTGGACCCCGTATAGCGTGACGGGTGTAAAATACCCTAAGTTTTCAGGCACACAAATTGTAATTCAAATTTAAAAAATCTTAAACATAGATGTTTCAAAACACCTATTGATCTACTGAAACCAGTACAGTAGAGAAACTGCAAGTGAAATTAATTTATTCAGTATAGTGTATAATATGTTAAGTTTAATATTTTAGCTGTAAATATTAATTTCATATCCCCTTATTATTTTTTGTATTTATATCTTATTGAAAATCTGAACACAGTAGATGTTTCAAAACACCTATTGATCTACTGAAAACAGTAGACAAAAGTTTCATTGGAGTAAGTAGAAAAGAGTCATGAAATAATACCCAAAGAAGTCAACCATTATGAATTAATGTTACATACTTTTTTTTATTTCACTTTCCAAAACCTAGGAGCTCGAAATAATACATGGCATGCGATTTATTAGACAGTCTGCTTTTCTGTGATTGATTCGTCGTGCCCAGTCGGGGATTACTACCGTTCAAGGTAAAAGGGGAAGGGGAAGAAATCCACCACAGTACCATGACGTATGAAGTAACATGTTCACAGGCATTCAATACAACTGATAAGGGTTCACCTGACCTTGGACGTGTGGGAAACACGTTTCACGCTGGTTTCCAGAATGCTGTGGCTAAATCTGGAACTAACGATGGAATAAGAAATAGTTTGTAACATTTAACAATGACATTTCGCATTTACAAAATATGAGATATGTAGACTTTGATTTATTTATTATAGTAGACGGTAGAGAATTACTTACCACGAAAGTCAAGGTCTAAATTGCAGACATCAAAATCTACTCCAGGTTGTAATATACATTTGTGATAGACAGCAGATAGGTTAATACGGTTTACAAAATTGCTAACGACTCTTAAGACAAATGTTCAACGAAGGTTATTGAGTGATAAAATGGGAAATTGTTAAAAATAGCGGCCTAGTTGAGTGAAGATCGAAGGTTCGAATCTCTTATAGAACCGGCTATTTTTTGACACTAATTTTTGGTACGTAATATATTTAATGTATTGTCGACATTTATAAGAAACAAAATATGAAAACTCTCCTCCTCCGTAACGGTGCGGTTTAAGACTCTGTGCATAGATTCGAGTCGTCTTGGGTTCTCGGCCTGTTATCTGTATAGGACCGGTGGCAACCCACCATCGTGAGGAAATTGGGGAGCTACGAGTGACTGGTGTAACCTGGTTTCAGAAATCTTCTATAATGGCTGAGGGTTCGACGTGCTGACCAACGTCACCTCGTTGCCAGTTGAAGATAACTCTAGGTAGGATTGTGGAAGGGAGACTGACAGTCGGGAGATAGCCCATGGCCCTTCGAGGTTTTAAAATATGAAAACTATTCCTTCCGTAAATCTAATTTCTCATCATTGTCACGTGAGATTTCTTTTCAGTATGACTCCTGCAATACTAATTAGTTCCTAAGTGAGATAATGAGATGGACAGAGAGATATTAAATTATGAGTTCACTGTTTAAAAAATAAGCATTAACACATTTTGATATTCACATACCTCTTTACAAATTCCTGAGCACGTCACTACAAATGAACCAATCTAGTGCACACTAGAGCCTTGGCTTATCGATACCTATGGGGTATCCTACAATTACAGTCAAACCACAACCTCAATTCTCGAAGCTGTAGGCTCTCCATGTAAAACAATTGCGACGTAACTATAGTAGATTTTGCTTAAATGTTTTGTGACATTCATACCACCTTTATTTCATTTGCTACAAAGGAGCGTTTGGGTGTGTTGTTTATCAAGAGGCGGGTGGGGATTATATTTCTAATGCATATTGAACGAATCGGTCTTAACTCATAATCATGCCGTAAGAAGGAACGAACTCGTGGGGTAGTGGTTATCGCACTGGGTTGTCACTCTAATGGTCGTAGGTTCAAATCCCCACGGTGGCAAAAACTTTTCGTAAGCTTTATTCGTTCCCATTGTTACTATTTGAATTAGTCTTCTTTGAAACTAACAACGAAAGATTATACAATTAACTCTCTCTCTTTCAAAATGGTAATATGAGGACAGGTTTCTTATTACAAGAGATGGAAATTTTAGTGGTCTCAACGCATCTAAAATCCAAAATACTAGATCGACGTTATTTTCTACTGAATTCTAAATCCACGTTATACACAGATAGGCTAATGGGGCCTGGACCTACAGTTTAAAGTGAGGTACGAACCACTATGTGTCTTCACTTGTTATCCTGCACTGAACGTAAAACAAACAGCTCCCCGTCCCGATTTTTAAAACAAATTTACATTAAATATGGTATTTATAAGATAATCATCATTGATTTGATTGTTTTTATTACTGAACGTCAAATAAAACATTTTCCACAATCACCTCTTCCTCCCATCTCTCCCAATATCTTTCTGTCCCTCTCTTTTCCCACTTCCCCACCCCCCACACACATGTATCAAAATAAATATTTTCTTAGGTTAGTATGTGTATAAATATAATCGTGATTACGTAATAATATCTAGATAACAGTGAAAACAAACTACATGAAAATTCACGTCAAAGGTCCAGTTGAGCCTTAAGGGTTTCAGAAGCCATAAACTGTTGGGTACAACATTATTTGTGTGACTGGTTCAGTTATTATAGGGTTAACCAAATCAAAACTGACATGCAAAAGCTAAACATGCTGTAACTTCCATTGTAGGCAGCAGCTTGGTCAATATATTACCCTGCTAACCAACTTTTATTACAGCAGTTATACTCTCAACCTGAATAAAGCTCACTACGAACCAGGCAAGGATTGTAGATTATGGTCACTATTAAAACTCCATTGGTACACGACACACCCTGGGATATAATTATAAGTTTTTCAGGCTCAGGTAATTATATTATTTTCTGGTCTTCTCTAGCTGTAATTCACAATGTTCATGGCCAGATGATAGCAGTTATATGTTCTGCCATTACTCTGTCTACACACACACACACACACACACACACGTCATTTTGTGAGCACAAAGCTCACACATACACCAAAATCATGTTTTGTGACTGTTTTGATATTCAATAGTTATTTTATTGGACTCCATTAATTTATTATGGCTACTATTTCTGGCAAAATAAACTTTGGAATATGATATTAGTCATGAATGAACAGCAGTTCCGAACATGGCCTGCTGAATCAAATAAGAAAAGAGAAAACCTGGGTAGTTTGTTTGATTCTCATGGCTAATTGTTGTGTTTTTCTTGATAACTTGCCTCTCATAATAGGTAATCAGTAATATTGCACTACAAGCATATCATTTTTTTGATATAGTAAGAAAAAATTTAACATATATAAGTGATATACATTAGGCACTACATATTTATAAACTACTTTCAATATCATTAATGTAAAAAGATATTTAAAAATGACAAAAAACACAATAAAATTCATATGTGAGCGGCATGTTCACGGTACACCAACCACGTTACTTCTTTAAACCATGAAAAATTTCATACCCGGTGGTGGCACACACTGGTTCGGATCCCACTTTAAACCGTAGGTACAGTCCAGATTAGCCTTTCTGTGCATAAAGTGGACTCAAAACAATTCAATCAAAGCTCTCGGTATCTGCTAATATAGGTATTTATTGGTAAAATTAGATATTTTTACCAATCCAACAGCTCTACAAATAGTCTGTAATGTACTGCAAAATTCAAAAAAATTATTTGTGTGAACCTATATAAATTAATACATCCTGCTTTTGTATAAAAGCACTTTATTCGTATCCACAAAATTGTACAAACAAAAATTTGTTCGAGCGTAACACACTTCAACAATTTTGTCTGTGTTATATCACCTGGTATAGCACTGCCAAGTATGCACATGTATTGTTGAGATCAGAATACTATATTTTCTGTGAGCAAACATATTCTATCACTAATTTGACATGTTTTCCGAGATTCGCCAGCTTCCAAGTGCATTGCATCTCGGTACCTGTTACTTATTTTTTACCTCTTGATATTTGTATTTGAAGCTCGGCACAACACAGCCCAACACTGAAAAATGTTGGAACTCTTATCTGCAAGTATCAGGTCAACTGGTAGATTTTGCCACTGTGTTCTGTAATGAAAGTTATTATACACACCTTGAGGGTCCCCCTCCATGTAGGACTGCCTTGACGGGGCGAGGAGGCTTAGTAGGGAGGCCAATTTCATCCCATCATTTCACCCATTCTTCACATCCATATCTCACGTTTTCACCATTCCATCACGTCATTCATCTCCATATCTTTGACCTCCCTATAACTAAGGGTCCTGCTAGAGGAGACAACCTCGATAAAAAACCCCTATCCCAAGGTGTGAGTTGCACGTGCCGATGGGACAGTGTTGGCTGCAGGGGTAGGTGCAGTCGCAAACATGGCCTCGGGTATTTCGGTTTGGTCCTCGAGTAGCCTCCATTTTTGGGGGTAGGCCTTCCTCGGCATAGAGGGCATATCGAGGCGACAATTTATGGACCCTCCACAATAAACACATTTTGTATATGGGTACAAAAAACAACTCAAACGGGGGGAAACCCCCAAAACGAGCGCGGCCTTCGAGCCCGCTCCAATTAGTGGAAAAGACAAGTAACGTGCCACGTTACCTTGTTATCAGTATTGTTGAGAAGACCGATAGTAACGATGTTTCTGCAACAACAAAGAAACACGGAGCTGCTACATTGAAGGACTTGTCACCATTCCTTATCAAGAAACAGCTAGATTACGCCGCTGGTTCCGATGTTCCAAAAATAAAGAAGCTGAGAAACGGGAGTCTACTTATCGAGACCAGCACAGATCACCAGACAAACAACCTTTTAAAGCTAAGATCTTTGGGCGACTTCCCTGTTAATGTTGAACCTCACCGTCAACTTAACAGTAGTAGAGGTGTGATTCGCCACTGGGATCTGCTAAATGCTGAGGAGGAAGAGATTCTTGAAGCACTCTCAGACCAACATGTGACCGCAGTACAGCGAATAAAGACTCGTAAGTCCGGAGAACTAGTACCAACTGCTTCACTCATAGTGACCTTCCAAACGAACACTCTCCCAGATATTGTACGGGCTGGATATTTGAGACTCAAAGTCCGTCCGTACATACCTAACCCGATGCGTTGTTTCAAATGCCAGCACTTTGGGCACACTCAGCCTTCCTGCAAGGCCACTACCGCCCTTTGTGGTAAGTGTAGTAAGCCTGATCATGGGACCGAACCTTGTTCTTCAGGTCCCAAATGCATTAACTGCCAAGGCGAGCACCCAGTCTGCCATCGTGACTGCCCCTCTTTCCATAAGAGAAGAAAATCAGAGAGTTGGTCGTCACAGAGAAAATCTCTGCTGGTGAAGCAAAACAACGTCTCCGTGACAGTATATACACCACTTTACATGTGCCATTCGCTACAGTTGCTGCAGCTGCTCTTACCCGCCGCAGTATAGGGGTACAAACCAGCGACGTATCCACGCAAACAACATCGCTTCCTGTAGTAGCTCGTCCTGCTTCGAGGAAACCAGCAACCACTCCTCGCTCCACAGAGAAGAAGTTGAAGCAGGTTCACACAAAATAATACTTCCTGAAGACCAGTAGCTCTCCAGTCAGGGTGGCAGCCACCACCCTGAAACTTAAGGCGCAGCTGAAAGCTGCCCGGCGGGCGCTCAAAGCACCCACCCCCACTCCTCCTCCTTCATCCCCTTCGCCCTCTGTGTCCTTACCCGAGGACATGATACAGGACGAAGCCGCGGATGAAGATTTTATCAAGGTGACAGGGCCTAGAAATAGAGTACGCCTTAAAAGGTAACAATCACACCTACAGCTATGGCTTATTGTCTCCAATAGAACCTTAACGGTTTCCGTACACATCTCGAGGAACTGCAAATTCTAATATCTGAATTTGACCCTGCCATTATATGTCTCCAAGAGACACATTTTCGTCCAAATGAATCAGTGATTCTGAACGGATACACGCTTTACCGCACCGACAAGCTTCCTGAGGGTCGTCGTGCACACGGTGGTGTTGCAATCAGTGTTCGAGATAACATCCACTCAACGCCAATCTTTCTCACCACCCCTCTCCAAGCTGTCGCCGTGCGGGTCCATCTACTACAGCCAATATCTGTGTGCTGTGTCTACATCACAAGGGAGGAGCGATTCTCTCTTGAGGACCTCCTTTCTATATTCGAACAACTTCCGTCTCCTGTAGTTCTTTTGGGCGATTTTAATTCCTACCATTGTTTGTGGGGCTCCGTTCGTACAGAGCCCCGGGGTCAAATTGTAGATCAATTCCGTGAGGCATCAGATTTAACGTTGCTGAATGATGGGACTCCCACATATTTCAGCCCTTCCTCTGGCACATATTCTGCGTTGGACTTGTCCTTTTGCAGTCCCAGCCTTGTTCCTCCCACATCTTGGAGCGTTCATCCTGATCTCTGTGGGAGTGATCACTTCCCTCTCATTCTTACCTTCGAACATCTTCAGCACTCACGTGAACAACACCCTCACTGGAATCTCAGTCGGGCTGACTGGGAAGCCTTCGAGCGTGCAGTGGACCTTGAAGTCGATCTTGCGTCGACTTTACCACCAATCGATGCCTTAGATGTCTTTGTGTCAGGAGTGCATGATGCTGCACGCACCTCCATTCCACATCCCAGTGGACCTGCGAGGCGACGCCCAGTCCCCTGGTGGACTGCGGAGATCGGTGCAGCCATCAAGGACCGCAATCATGCTCTCGATCGATTTAATAGGAACCACACTGCCGCAAACCTTGAGCAGTTCCGCATTAAACGTGCCCGTGCCCGTCAGCTCATTCGAGCCAGTAAGAAGGCGTGCTGGGTCCAATACGTGTCTTCTCTGACGAAGCAGGCTTCGTCGAAAGTCGTTTGGACCAAAGTACGTCGCATCCAGGGGGGTGCATCTACTCCTCTGAGCGCTCTGGAGTACGATGGGACGTTGTACACAGATTCCGGAGACATAGCTAATATCTTGGCCACGCAGTTTTCTGGTGCGTCTAGCTCTGTAAATTATGAACCACGTTTCCGCCGTGAGAAAGACCGTCAGGATCGACGCCCTCTCGTTTTTCGAAGTCATAACAGCGAGCCATACAACTCTCCATTCACTGAACGGGAGTTCGATCAGGCACTTCGAGATTCTAAGAACACAGCTCCTGGAGTGGACAAGATCCACTATGAGATGCTTCGTCATCTGCCCATTGGAGCAAGAAATTTCCTTTTGGCGGTATTCAACAGGCTTTGGTTGGAGGACTCTTTCCCCACTTCCTGGAAAGAAGCTATTATTGTTCCCATCCTGAAACCAGGTAAACAACGCACCGCAGCCTCGAGTTACAGGCCTATTGCCTTAACTAGCTGTGTGTGCAAGTTGATGGAACGCATGATCAACAAGCGTCTCACCTGGTTTTTGGAGGAAAACTGCTTGATAAGTAATTTTCAATGTGGTTTTCGCTCCAACCGTTCCACACTGGACCATCTGGTTCAGCTGGAAACACACATTCAGGATGCATTCCTCAACAAGGAACATTTAGTTGCAGTTTTCTTTGACCTCCAAAAAGCATATGACACAACGTGGCATTTTGGCATCCTAAAGCAGCTCCATTCTTGGGGCGTGCGTGGCCATATGGCGTACTTTATTAAAAACTTTTTATCTGATCGTTTTTTCCGCGTACGTGTTGGGAACTCCTTTTCGGATCTTCACGAACAAGAGAACGGTGTCCCGGAGGGCAGCGTATTAAGTGTGACTCTGTTTGCCATAGCAGTGAACAGTGTTATGGCGAGCATTGTTGCCCCTGTACATGGTCTTCTGTATGTAGACGACCTCACGATCTTTTGTCGCTCACGGAATCTCGCATCAGCTTCTCGTCAACTCCAACTGACGGTAAACCGTTTGGTTGAGTGGTCCTCCCAAACAGGTTTCACCTTCTCATCCGAGAAATCCGTGTGTGTTCACTTTTGTCGTCAACGTACATGTCATTTCGATCCTGACCTGTACATGGGGAAGTTTCCCCTGTGCTTCGTGAATGAGGTCCGCTTCCTGGGCCTCATTTTCGATAAGAAATTAACATGTCTACCTCATCTTCGCCAGTTAAAGTTCTCTTGTCTTCGAGTTCTCAACCTTTTACGTGTTTTATCCCATACTTCCTGGGGTGCTGATAGGACGGTACTGCTTCGATTGTATCGTGCACTCATCAGGTCGAAGCTTGATTATGGATGTGTTGTGTATTCTTCTGCCCGCCCATCTAGACTTCGCATCCTAGACACTGGCATCTGAGCCGTCGCTGTCTCTGCGAAGACAGCGGCTGGTAGTAAACTACTTCCTCCATCTTCGCTCGATGCCTTCACATCCCTCATTTCACACCATCTCAGACATGAATAGGCTGGAAAGGTATCGGCTCCATCCTAGTGTCACTAGACCATTTGGTGTTCGTGCAGACGAGATCCTGTCAGCACTTGGTGTTGACAGTGATCTTCCTGGCGTCTCTCCACTCATTCCGCCTCTCCCTACCTTGGAGTTTCCTGCACCTTCCATCGATTTTTCTCTAACTGCTCTTCCAAAAGCAGAAACACCAATGGTTGTATACCAGCAACGGTTTTTAGAACTTCGTGCAAAGCACCCCAATTTTAATGTGTTTTACACGGATGGGACCAAGACAGTCGAATCAGTTGGTTGCGCCTCCGTCCTAGACTCTCAAAGTTCCAGTTACTCGCTTCATCCTGCGTGTTCCATCTTTACGGCAGAGTTATACGCCATTCTAAAGGCACTGGACTTTGCAGACGTCAATGGTCTGAAGAAAGTCCTTGTGTGCAGTGATTCGACCAGCGTGTTGCAGACCCTGGATTTGCTGTATTCCCGGCATCCGGTAGCGCAACGCATATTCAGACGGCTTGTGTCCTTATCAGCCAGTGCGGATGTACACTTCTGTTGGGTCCCTAGCCACGTGGGCATCCAGGGGAACGAAGCAGCTGATGCTGCCGCCAAGTCTGCTGATGCAGATGGCGATGTTCTCGTCCACCTTTTGCCTGCTAGCGACCTGCAGAACGTGTTCCGTTGTCGCCTTCTTGACACTTGGCAGGCCGAGTGCGATACGGAAATGGGGAACAAGCTTCACGCTGTTAAACCCACCATAGGTGCTTGGCGTTCCTCATCCCGTCCCTCTCGGCGAGAAGAAGTTATTTTTACCTTCATGCGTATAGGACACAGCCGTCTAACGCATGGTAACCTGCTCCAAGGGCTGGACCCTCAGTTGTGTCGTGCTTGTAATGTTATTTTAAGCATCCGACACATTCTCGTTGAATGTGTCGATCTTGCTTACCTCCGGCAGACTTTTAACCTTTCCAGCTGTTTGTCATCCCTCTTGGGTGATGACAGCAGTATTTTATCCCATGTTTTTAGGTTTTTGCGAAGAGCTGGACTCTTCCACCGTCTGTAAGGAGGTTTTTAGTTTGTTTTTTCTGACTTTTTAATGTGTCGTGTTTGTCTCGTGCAGGTCTCTTTACAACCTTGCACTTTTAGTTTTTTCCAAGGGGCTATCTACACCCCTTTTTTAAATTTTAAGTCAGAATTTTAGATAAGGGGACATTTCCCCGTATACATAGAAGGGTGCGAAATGGCCTTAAGTGCCGACGCACCCACAAATTTTAATTCAATCAATCAACACTTTGAGGGTATATACAGATCAAATACTTAACTGTATTTTGTTTACAATTAGACCAGGTCATTGCTCTTATAATCAAGCATGGTGGCCTGTTAATAAATAATTTGAAGCAATCTATAATTACAGAAACTCTCGCACCACAATTTGCCCTGAAAAGGTATTGTTTCATGTAACAATGTTCTTTCTGCCCATGGTATGCAATTTAAAATCATACATGTATGTATGATATTTGACCACTTGTCTACTATTCAGGATGGCCTTAAGTGCCGACTTTTCATACATATCAATATGCCAGATCATACAGTCGAAAGTTCTTTTTTTTTTTTTTTTTTTTTTGTAGAAACACTATCTCCTCAAATTTTGAAAGTTAATTATTCAGGGAACAACTCCTATGTGCATCTAACACATTGAAAACAGCCATTAAAATGGTTAACTTGCTGGGACCATTGTAAAACTGCACCCTTTCTTCACTCTCATTAAAGTCTTCAGTAAACTTTGCCTTTGACACTTGAACTCCTTTGCAAGTTCCTGTGATCTTAAATAACATGTTCAATATACACTGTATTCCATTGTCATGGGTGTCTGCCATGCAGTGTGTTCATTTCCTAAAGAAAAGAAGAGTATAAATAGTACACGTATCTCGAAGAGAAAATGCAAAGTAATAAAATAAAATGTATGATAAATACAGAAAAATTAGTATACACGAAATGTTTTTTTCCCCTTCTTTGTTCTATTAATTTCAGTGGCCACTACCACCATCCTCATTGGAACTTGTACTGTTGCTTGACATGCTTCCAACAAGGATGGTGGCAGTGGTCACTGAAATTAATAGAACAGAGAAGAAAAAAGTTTTGCTGATAAAGTGAGTACTAGTTTCTCTATATTTATCTACTACCGCGTCTCTCTTTTCCCATTTATGAACAAAGTATATGGTTCTGACGGACCAATGTGATAATATGCCCATATTTGATGCTACTGATGCTGAACCAGTGACGATAAAAATAGATAGTGCACACATAAGTGCGAAAAAATTTTAACTTTCCCACTTATCTTTGGATTTTTCATATTTGTTTACACAGATTTATTTTAAAAAAATATATATATATACAGGTCGATGAAAGCAGCATGTGAAATTCCAACATGGCAATGTAAAAATATGTCTTATTACGTGTTCAACACTGGTGGTTGCATGGAAAATATACTCATCATTGATGACGCGGATCACTGTCATGATCCATAGAATATTAAAGTTTTTACCCATTATTTGTCTAAATTGATCTGGTTTTATAGCAATAATGTCCATTCAAAAGGCATTCTGGTTCCATTAGCAAAATGTTATTTCACTCAATATGTCACAGAGGAAAGGAAATTCTAAATCTAATAAATTACATTTAAATATGGTGAAACCAACAAAAATTACAACTTATGTTGTCACATTTATTATTCAGTTTCCCCACAATGCTTCTGGTGGTGTGAACATACATTTATGCATTTATAATAGATTTTAGGAACTAGTAATTGTATATATAGAAACACTTTGTGTCTAAAAACACTTCCGTCAAGTTGCATGGATCCTTATTGTGCTCCACTGTAGTGTGAGCTCTATAACATGTGAAAAGACTTTGTGTGTCATTATGTAACAGAACAAGAAGTCTTCTAAATACATGAAAATTGACATTATAATATATGTAACTATTATTGACATATTAGTTCTTAAACTGCAGTTTCATGCAAAAAAAATAAAAATGGATAATATTATTAAGACAAGGGGAGTTTATGTGCATGAAGTTCATGTGAACATAACATCTTAGGTTTGCACATAATTTGAGGACCTACAAGAAAAGTTAAATATACAAAACTCTTCCAGAGAAGAGCCATTTTCTAAATACTTTCTAAATTATTGTCATGCATTTCATCTCTGATTGTAGTAACTCAGCAAGAAACGTATATTTAGAAGCATATTTTAATAGCAGCAAGTATTGCCAGAATCATCAGTTATGAAGATACAAAATCTCATCAGTGTTTATTCACTAAGTTGTTATGTACCTGTATTAACATTAGTTCAGTCTTATAGCCATGGCGATAGAGGAAAGGAACTCTCGGTATCTTCCAGTCAAATATGTTTTTTAAGTGCTTGAAATAAGTTCAGGCATTGCCATTAATTTATCTCTAGTTTATTTCTTTTCAGTTTTTAAAAGTCCCACTTTTATGCACAGATAGGTTAATTGGGACTGGATCTACAACAGTTTAAATGGAATCTGAAACACTTACGTGCCTCCACCAGGTATCAAGCCTGCGATGGTATAATTACAAGGTGACGACGTTACCGATATGGCATCGGGGAGGCTGGTATGGGTTTTAGTAATGACGGCAAGGAAGGTTTTGTTAAAAGGTGCATGTGTCAGATACAGAGGAATACATTGATGTTTCAGAGCATGTGATGGGAATCGTAGACTATGTTTTGATGCATAATGAAAGATAATAGTAAAAAGCAGGAGGCTGAGTAGTCTCTAAAACTGTATTTGAAAGATAATATTATTACGATTACTAACTTTGATTAAATAAATATTTAATGTTGATATCATTGTAAGACTTAATTTTCACAGAAAAATTACATATTCCCTTACATGGTTAGGTCATGCGAGTATCTGTTACAAAAGTTGGTGTGAGTGAATTAAGTTTATACAACATGTCAATGTGTAAATGAAAGAAGTGTGGTGTATTTTCCTTACCTTTCTTTTGGTGATATTTGAATATCTTCTGTGCAACTTTAGAACCACTGTTGGCCTTTGCCTCACATATCTCTGGTTCCTTGCTAAATTTTTTTTATAACCAAGAAAGGGAGCCCAATATGGATTATTGGAAGTGAGGTTGACATTTGGGTGTACTACGTGGAAGGTCACCCCTTACACCCCAAAAATGTGATTCAATTAAGCATCGAACATGGTTCTTTGATGCCTGAGTTTTTACCCATTATACAGTCATGTTCAAAAAATCTGTCGCACGGATTTTTTCTAAGTCCAACGTCGTACGAAATTATGTTGGTAGCTCTGAAACAAGGAAGTGTTGTGAAATATACGATCCTCCAATCAGAGTGAAGTTCGATTTGGAGGAGCAGGAGGCGTGACTCACGGTCTTGTCCACAGGAAGTTCAACCAATGCAGCATTTCCAAATATGAGATAACGTCCCCATTGATTAAATATTGTTTCAATAATGCGAATCGGCAGAAAGATTGCGCAAAAGTTTACTTTGTCGTTTTAATTGCCTTTAATCGTTTCAAATTAGTATTAAATTGTCCCAATTATAGTTCACGAGCTTAATATAATGTATTCATGTATGTGTTTGACAATCATATATCACTCATTAGAACAATTTTCACATTGTTTTCACTACGTGAGATGACATTTCATTTACATTTACGATAAAATAGTGGTTTGGGTGTAATAACAGTTTTCATTAATTAATTTAGAGATGCATTTTTATTTGTTGAGTTAATGATTAGGTTAATTCGTTATTTCTCGCGAAAAGAGGGAACCACAGCTGAAAGAAAATACACAACTTGTATTATTGAGGTAAAGAGTTCGTTTTAACATCACTTTTTGCACACATAGGCTAATCACGACTCGGGATACATTTAAATTGGAATCTGAAACATTATGTGACCTGACTGGAACTCGGAAAAGGACACACTGATTACAAGACGTCGATACATTACCACTTGGTCTGGCGAACGCCAATAATAATGAGGGGTTGTGGGAGTGGGAGAGGGGTGACGGAAAGTAGAAAATAAATAGTATTTTTGGGGGGTATTTAATGTTATAAACAGCAAAAGCAAACTCTCGAAAATTCACATCAGTGCTCTAGAAAGAATTCTAAGCGTTTGTCATTTTTCATATTTTGGAATATCAAAGAGGTTTTTGGAATGGAGAGCAAAATTTGAAAAAAAATGGCCTTTTGTGCTTCCAAAGGTCCAGCCGAGCCTTAAAACTGAAGGGTGGCTGTTTATACAAGGCCCACTTCTAGCCAAATTAGGATGAAATTTCATTTAGGATAAAGTATGGTTCACCAGGTATTTCAAGGCTCATTTAAGATAAAACTGTTAGCACCCTTAGTTGTAAGGTACATTTTCCCCTTTTTAACCAGATATCTTTCAGAAAACGTATCCACAAATGCCACACATCTCATGCCAGCATCTAAGCAGATATTTCATCCGCTCCCATAGGATGTCAGCCAGAGCGTTGCAGAAAGATTTGAAGTATTCTTTCTTGTGAATTGTATTTTTGAGATAAAAATTTAAAACACTTCCAAGCACAAATAGAAATATTTCTTATAATTGAAAGCAGTAGTCCAGATAATTTGTATTTGACTGATTTAAGTTCCAACATGAATGGAGGTAGCTTGGCTGTAGATAAACATTGTCAATATAAATTAATAATAAATGTACCCACTGTAACCCCATCAAGAGTTAATGTTGATCTTTAATCAACAGATTTTGATGTCTTTATGTAATATAAAATTGGTTCTTGCATGCATAAAACACACAAGATATTTGAACCACAATTATGGCCCACATGAGTAGAAACCTGCCATCTCTGAATACTTTTGCTGCTTTTTATTGCAAAAACCTTTTGTATGCACACTAAAATAACAGAAGAACGTGTTGAAACTTTCTATAAGCTCCAAAGCTAAGACTCCTACTGTAGTTGTTGTTGAATACCCTGTTTGGTGCTACATTCAGTGGTTCGAAGCCTTCAGGCTGTTCACCTTCATAAGTAACACGCTAACATAATAAATGTACTTTACGTCACAGTAACATTTACATGAGTTAAAAAACAGAAAATGTTCACAGCAAAATATTTCACTTTCTCGAGGAGGTACAGAGGGTCAAGGGTACCAAACGTACTTCAAATGAATCGTTGACAAACATAATTTCTACTTCAGTAAACACTTTTATTATATATAATAAAGGAAATAAAAAAACTTTTTTTTGAAAAAAAATACATGTTTTAATTATACACGTCTCTACACTTTCATTATTAGTTTTGTGGAGAAACAGATATCAATTGTATTTATGGTATTTTGTTTCAGTGAATGTGATGGGCATGTAAAAAGTATTATACAGCAATAGCACTGTTGAAAAATTGATTGTATGGTTGAAGCAAAAAAAAACTAAATTTTAAGGCCAGGCGTTGTAAACCTAAAAATTTAACCAATTTATTTTTAAAATATCAGTTTTATTGTGATTTTATCATGCTAGTAATACAATTTCTACATGGTTCAATTTCGATGTACGTCTGTTAACACATACTGCGGAGTTTAAGCGATTACTTAAGATTTTGTTGAATATATGCTTTCGTGGTTAGCTAGGCAGATTAGGTTTGGTTCTCTTACGATTAAAACAAAGTTCCTAAAAGCAAATACGCAGTTTTGTAACTGTGTAACAGTTGTAGAATGTAAATAAATGTGCGTTACTGTTCAACATTTCTGATTACGAACTTGCGACATGACGTGCACAGGATGCATGGTGAAATTGCACAGCGTTGAAGATCCAGTAGAATTTGAAATTCACCATGGAATTGTGAAGGAATTGGAATGTCCCAAAAAATAAATTATCTTCAATTTTTCTAATTTAAAAAAAAACAAACAATTTTAATATTTGCCTAACCTAACAGAACCTAACCTAACCTTGCCATGCATGGTTTGTGGGGCAATTCATGAATGGTTCGTGGGGCTATTCATGAATGGTTCGTGGGGTTTTTGAACCCGTAAAAATATTTTTCTAATTTTAAAAAAACAATTTTAACAATGTTTGCCTAACCTAACAGAACCTAACCTAACCTTGCCCTGTATGTATCAAGTGTTTGTGGGGCTATCCATGCATGGTTCGGGTGTAACGCAAGCGAAAGCGAACAAAAAAAAAATTACTCTATGTCTCAAATTGAGATTATTTGCGTGGAAAAAACGAAATGCCACCTTCAAGAATCCTTAGGAATGCAGAATACGTAAGTATAAATGTGAAAAATAAGGGAATTAGAGACATTTGGTGGTTACTGAAATTTTTTTTTTCAACATGACTTTTTTTAGAGTTCAAACAGAGCTCATTACTTTAAGGAAGGTACAAATTTCATGTGACAAACATTTCCAAAATTCTACGATAATTAGTCTTTGTGCTAGGAGAAATCATACCCATTCCACATTTCAACATCCCACAGAATCACAGATGAACATTTTCTCCTCTATTCGCAAAATTAAGTTAACATTTATTTGCGTTTGCACCTAAAAGTAATTGGGGTGGTCTATTTTTAACATAATGATCCCGTTATATTTCATCAACCAAGATAATTTCACACAGCAAATCTCATTCACAGTCAAGTTTCTCAAACTGCATGGGCACTTTTTGTCTTATACTCCTTTCCCACAGCAAGTAGAATTCACCGTTCCATTTGGTATTGCACCTATTCAAGGGTAATCTTTTTTAGGAATAACCCACATATGGAAAATAGAGGTAAGACCTGTGTGTGTGTTCATATAATTTTCTCACTGCACTCTCATGGGTTATACCTTAGAAGTTTCGGGGAAAAATAAGAACTTGGTATGGGCAACTTAAAAAAAAATGTGACACAGATGGTGAAACTACCATTTGTAATAATGGTCTTCATGTTTGATGTCCCTGATTTGTACTAAAACCACTTCAATTTTCTGCTTGACCACCAAATATAACTGCACATTCATTTTCCAACTGTTATCACAAATACGGGTAGCTTGAGTGAGCCTGGCATATTAAAGCACTTTTGATTACTACATGTTGGCCAGGAAATACTGACAATACACCAGGTGTCTTACTTCAATTACATAAATTTTGAAGTTGTACATCGAACCCTTCTTTTCTAGATTTCGGAATGCTTTCATCGGTGATTTCGGCTTCACTTGCCATGTCCGGCCTTCTTTTCTTCTGCATGGAAAGAGCAAAGTCCATGCTACTTATTGGAATATGAGGAGGTCACAATGCATTTTCTTCTTGAATGCATGATAAATTATCCATTTATTGTACACCCAGTTCAAGCATGAAGACAATAGCAGCAAGATGAGACAGACCTCTCCAATACCAGCCATAGACAAACAAGGGCCACATGTTACTTCCCCATCCTCTTTCGATTGGGGTTCTAGGAATGTTTAACCTGAAAGTAGAAGAAAAGAATTAGAATGAAAAATGCATACATAACTATCTGAAGTAATATCACAACTAGCCAACATAGTAATGGTTCAGATTGTGTAATGAAATTTGCAAGTTGTACAAGAGGATAAAGAATACATTTAGAATACTGGCAGTAAGTTTGGAGAAATTAATTTGTGCATTTTAAATATGAAGAATCTATTAATCCATGAGGAATTATGTCGTGAAAAGTAGCTTGTGAAGGCTACACTGCCTGTGTCACTGATGAATGAAAATGTTCTATATTTGTGTAGCATAATTCATCAAATTCAATCAAAATCCTCACATCTTTGTTATCAAATTTAGACTAAAGATGCAGAAAAGTGACTTAAAATAGGGAAAAAGGCAAAATATAGACACACAAGCACCAATTGTATTTTTTCGTGTTGACTTTCTGCTTGGGATATTTTGGTACCGAGAATACCTTTTCGTATGGGTATGGGTATGACTGAAGGTGACCGGACCCCTCTCAGATTTTCTTCATATTTGGCATACTTACTAATTGAGGCCTGCTAATGACGGTCATCTTCAGTCGTTCCTTGGCATGTTTGAGGTTTGGCCTGGAGCATAATAGCGGTTCTAAATGAGTTAGGGCATGCTTTCACAACACAACATCCAGTCCTGATTAACGCCTGTGTACCATTTTAGGTTGTGCGTCTTTAACACTAGTCCAAATGTTTGCAAAAATTTACATTACACTAGATTAGATGGAAGACATCCTTGCTTATGATTATGAACGGTGCACAAGGCTTTAATAAACTCATCACTGTGATTTGAATTCAACAAATAAAATAAGTATTTTATATAAAGAATAGAATGGACACTTGCCTTAATGCAGCAACACAACTTCAATTTTTCTTCATAGCTTTTTCTGTCAACTGCGTGCGGAAAGAGTTTCAACATGTTGAAAGTGCCGGTATTTCTACATGGCACGGCACTGTCCTTAATTGCATATAACGTTACTTATATTTTACACGTAACACATCCGTGTGTTAAGAACATACATTCAATGGGTATTTCAATACAGACAAAATAAAATTGGCTGCGAGTGCAATCGACTTTACGATTACCGAGAATCGAAATCGCAAAAGTCGCAACGCCATTGGCTAATGGTAGGGTAGCCTCTCTTGCCAGCCTACATTTCAGCCGTATGCAACTCGAGATCCCGAATCCGTGAGCTGCTCAACTCGTTCAGTTTCAAGAATTCGACTTTCGGCTGACAACCGAGTTGGTTACCGAACGAGACGACTCACTCGTGACCTAGGTGTTGAGTGTCGGGGTGTAAGGGGTGATTTTCCACGTAGTACACCCAACTGTCAACCTCACTTCCACGTTAGTACACCCTGGACTGCGTTTTGCAGACGAACGAGGCTCTGGCGACGCACTCTGGCCAGTATAATTTTGTGTGTGTTGTCCTTGTGTGTGCTGAGGGCCCTTTACAGCCTCAGCTTTTAACGGAAGTCAGAACATTTTAAGTTTTTTAGATTTTACTTATGCAACGTTAGAGTTGTTCTTTGTAAAGATAAGGGGCTGAACCCCGTATAATGTGACGGGTGCAACATAACCTAAGTGCTGACGCACCCAAAATTTTAACATCAAATCAAATCAAGGTGTTGAGTGTCAGGAATAAGCTCCCAGGTGCGGACGCTTGACGAAAGCCGTTGGGAGAGAAAGAGACTCATTCTTCTTTGCACGTTGCTGTGTTACGGATGTGCTAGTGTGTTAGAGAAACTTGGAGTTATTTTCTTCAGAAACGAGTTGCAAGTTAAGTTTGAGTTTATTTACCTCATCTATAACATTAAGTAAAACTCTGTCATGTCACGTCAGTCAGTCGACCGAAAGGAAGTAAGTCATGTTATTCAGGTTTGAAAATGCTCACATATACATTAGTATATACTAGAGCTGAGCCGATACCACCATTTGCCGACAGTGGCGAGCCCAAAGGGGGTTGGTGGGGGTTATAAACCCCCCCCCCTTTGGCCCAGTATTCCTAAAAAAGGAACATCAAATGCAAGAAAAGATGACAAAATGAGGGCTAACTACTAAAAAAATGTATACCTAAATCCCTCCTTTCGAAAATCCTGGGCACGCCACTATTTGCCGATACCGATACCATGACCGATACGCACCGATACCGATACTTGTATAATTCCAGTACAAAGTAACAAAGGCTAGTTACCGAGTCATACTAACTCGTCACATCACTAGGCACTTATCTAGAAATATATAATTTGGGGAGCCAGTCCGAGCCAAGTGTCTCAGAAATATAATAATAGAAATGGTTCTATTAATACGTTAATAATTATTTGTAACATGAAAATTAATTAATTAGTAATTAATTTCTCCGATGCGTATGGAGTAGTGTTGTATGTAACGACAGGCTAAGAAAGGAAGGAAAGACAACGTTTATACTTATTTTGTTCTTTCTATCTTGACTAAAAAATATTGTTATTACATAAATAGTAAAAAGACGCTATAAAATCAGAAATAAAACAGCAAATATTTATCATCTGGCTTACATGTAGTTAAGACCGCTAATATTTGTGTAATAACTTCAGTCATGGCAAGGAAATTTATGTCAAAGAAGTAAAAAAATTGAATATTTATTGAATAACAAAAAGAATGATGGTACGTCCATTTGATGAAAAGTAAAGTTCCTGGTAATTTTTTTATGTACATTATTGTAAGTGGTTAACATAAATGTTTAGAAGGACCTCTCCGATAGTGTTGCCATCAACTTGTAATCAATAGATCGCGGGTTCGATATTCAGTGGAGGCACATAGGGGTTCGGGTCGAACTTTAAAATGTAGGTCCAGTCCCGATTAGCTTATATTTCTTAGTACTGTCCTTCGAAACCGTATGTTCCCAATATAGGAAATATTTGATTTATTTATTTGGTTTAGTTTACTTAGCTTTTTGGCCACTTTTGGCTAATTTGCGAAGATGGGGATGAGTGATATGTGATGAAATTTTGAATGGACACTCCCAAACATCCATGCCCAGGCCGGAATTCGAACCCTGGCATCGTAGCGCGATATGCTACGTAACCACTCCGCCCCGGAGCCTTTGCCCGCTCTTCTAGCCATTGAAAATCTTTGGTATCGGATGATATCGGTAAAAGAAAATCAACCGATACTCAGTGATGCCGATACCGTCGGTATCGGCTCAGCCCTAGTATGTACACAAAATAAGACATTACAATTATTACTTCTATAGTACATAGTGTTTTGAAACATTGCTCCTCCCCTACATACACAAAATACATGAATTAGAGCATTGCATCGAAAACAAGAAATGCTTTCAAGATTTCATTGAAAGTAATAATTTGATTCATTGGTTGATTTCATTCATTTTACTTCGCTTTCTGCGACTTTGGCTAATCGCGAAGATGAGGATGAGTGATAATACTATGATAAAACTGGTGTAGGGACGCTCCCAAGGAACACTCATGCCCAAACTGGGATTCGAACCAGAAAACTCTCGCGTCGCTAACCACTCTGCCAAGGAGGTTGCAAGTGATAATTTGGCCAAACCTACATTTATTCTTCCGTGTGCCCCACTGTATTTTTTTAAAAAAAAATAATATATGCCTATAGATCTTGTTCATTCTTACGGCGGGCACTCTACATGCAGGCAAGGGAAGTGGGGAGCGGGGGGGGGGGGGTAACCGACCAATCCAGCACGACAAGAAACTCAGCAGCCTATAGAACGAGGTGCGCATAGTACTTCCTCCTGCCACATCGTAACTCTCGGCACCACCGTTGTTGGCTGGTTGGTCTGATGCTTATACCCCACTTCCCTTGCCAGCATGTAGAACGTCCGCCGTAAGAGTAGACAACACCCATAATGTTATATCAAATAGTACTCTGGATTGATTTAAATCCAAAGGAAAATTCTTCTTTCTTGCGTGAGCGGTACGGGAGTAAAAGTACACACAGATAACAAACAACATAATCCAATGTGAATGGATGTTATAGATATAATGATTTCCGCTTATTGGACTTCATAGACTTATATTAACCATTGCTTTTGTTTTATTACCGAAGGGGCGGGCGGGCTGCATATACTCTTTTAGTAGTCACCCCTTATTTGGTCATCTATACTTCCCTTTTACTTTTTTTTTTTAAATAGTTCTCCAAAACAAGGGCGGCGGTAGTATGACACCCACAAATTCCACTTGCGCACGCCACTGATTACTTCAAAAATATTTTTCGGTGTTTTATAACTCTGCTTGCACACACGCGTGCCTCCATTCCTCAATTTTTATTTTTAGCTTTATGTAAAAGTACATATTTTTACTTTTTTATTATTTTTTTGCATTTATGTATGTTTGCCATGGTTTTCTGATCTACCCTATAATTTTGTATTTCTTATAATTATTTTACGTATGCCTTATTTTTATTTTACCATTCATTTAAAACATATTTAGTAAATGTCTGTACCTTGTATACTTCTGGTTCTCATATTTTTTTGATCACCCCAAATCCGTCCAGTAGAATGCATTTTAAAATTTAAATCCTTCCGTCTTAGTCTCTTTTGTAGTATTCTCACGCTTTCCCATTTTAATAAACTTTTATCGTGGATTTTCGCGCACACACACATACCAAACCCAACCCACAAATTTTTGGTGCAAAATAACGTTTTTTTCCTCACTGAGAGGTGTCCAGAGAAAAGGTTATTTCATTTTTTGTTTCAGTTCATTTGTTAAAAATATTGTTAACATGAAATAAGTCATTGCATGGTAGAATATCCATACACACAAAAATTTCCTCCAAAAGCCGTTACTGAATTCAACTGGTAGCTCACATTGAAATGGAAAAAACAAATCTATCATCTCTGAAAAATAATAAATATTGTTAATGGTGAAAATTGTCTATACATTTGACTCAGTATTATTTTATTTATATATTTGTGTGTGATATATTTTAAGATAAGTGTGGACTTTCCTTGAACAATACTGTAACTAAGAGCGACACCATGTATTAAAAATTTGCCCCCTCATGGATTAACATTGCCCTCCCCTAGTAACATGGCTACGGGCCTGATGTCCCCCCTCCCCCATTAACTCGCACGCTGATGTTGAGCCTCTTATATTACAGATTAAGAATACCATTTAATTATGCACACATTTCCACTTATTTCTGATTTTAATGAATTTAAAGATTAAAAAATATTACACTCTGGGTATACAACACCATATTTCTTTTCAAATGACTGGTTTGCAACATGTCCTGTAACGTGCATACTCCTGAGAGATCTCTGGAAGGTTATGTGACCATTGTTATTCGCAATCCGAGCCTAATTTACAGGACAGCTACACCATGAAAACTAATCTGTTCATATTTTACATGGTCTGCATGGCACCACATGAAGGTATTAAATTGTGAATACATTTAAAGTTCAGACTGAGGTACATGTAACCTCCTTTACATTTTCATATTTGTTCATTTATTTTTCACTATTTTCTTGAAGACCTAAATCTTTCTTTTTCCTATGTTGTGGGGAGGGACCATGAAATATAAGTATGTGTGTGTGTTTGTGTTTGCAAAAGAGGAAACTTTCACGTAGTTCACGTAGTCTGATCCAACTGTATTTTTGACATTTCAACAACAGTGTTTGTTTCAAAAATAAAATCAAAAGAAAGAGAATGATTTCAGTTCTATTGAATGAAGTGATTATCCTAACATGGAAGGTGTAACTACTATAAATTACATAGTCAAATATTCATGATACATTATTTCTTTCTTGCTTGTGCTTATTACTTGTAATTTCATGAGTTGTACATACTTGATGAACCACAAAAATTATCTTGTTTCTGTGACAGAGAGAGAGAGAAAGAGGGAGTGAATTAGTTTACTTGTGTAAAGTTATGTAGTATATATTACTCAAGTTAAACAACATTGAAAAAAACATACATGTAATTTGATTATCTAAAAGTATGAGAACACACCTTCATGCATTCCTAGAAACAAGCAGATATTTGTTATGAAAGCTATAAAAGGGAGGGGTGTCCTTTTTCTTTTAAAGTGATTGTAGAAAGAAATATGTGAGCCTGTTATAATAAAATCAATGCACTGATACTCAAGTCATGACTTGTATTTCATTGAGCAGGATAAAATTGTATGCAAATTATTAAATGTTCTTGTCTGTTTTTAGTAGTTGGAAATATTATGTATCTTTAAGATTAACTGTTAGTATATCTTGAATAGTTGACTTACAACTACATTTGTCTTTCTCTGATGGACTGGAAATTATTTTTTTGGTTTTGGAAACTGTCATGATAATTATGTTTGGGGCTTGGAGTGCCCTTACTGATATAGGAACATAAATATTATGATGTAAATTTTCCTTGCAATTTCTGTTCCCATACCCATTATCCACTTGGCATGTATGTGCATGTGTGATAATACCTGAGAATATAGCCTATTGTGTGTGGACTGCTTGTTACTATTGTATGTTTAGTGGAAAAAACATCTCATGCTTTCAAAATGATTTTATGTTGGATACAGTAACATTATTGACTAAATTCTTACGGATGACCCTCTTACCCCCTTGAAAATTAAGATTTTGTTTCTTTAATTAACCTATCTCTGTGTTTTAGGCCACACTATTTTTTTTCAAGGCGAAATGTTACCTGTTTAAGTGTAAATTCAGTATATCCCAGTCTGGATTATTAAAGAAAGTAATACCAAAATTGTAAATGAGATTACATGGCAAACTGTCATATGTCCATGTGTTTCTTTCCACATTATGATTCTAAAATTTGAAAATATTTGAATTTTGATTTGTGGGCGCACACACAAAATTACTCAGTATTATTAGCAAAGTGGTTCATTAGAAAATGTGAGAAACATATCACCAGCATTGTGCACATTTCTGAAATTCGCAGACCCTGGAACGTCCAAAATTAGTTTTGTAAAATCAAACTCAATAAGGGTGGATCATTTGTTGTTGATTATAATGGATGTGTCTGCCTAGTCTAGCAACAGTTAAAAAGGAATTAACATACCAATTTATCACCATGTATTCCCCAAAATACAGGGGTGTTAAGGGGTACCTTCCACGTAGGCGCCCAAAAGTCAACCTCACTTCCACGTAGAGCACCCTGGACTAAAGACTAACGAGGCTCTGCCGACTGGCACTATGGCCAGTATAATTTTGTGTGTGTTGTCCTGTTTTTTGTCCTTGTGTGTGCTGAGTGCCCATTTACAGCCTCAGCTTTTAACTGAAGTCAGAACATTTTAAGATGTTTAGTTATTTTTAGTTATACAACATTAGAGTTGTTATTTGTAATGATAAGGGGCTGGCCCCCGTATAATGTGACGGGAGCAAAATAGCCTAAGTGCTGACGCTCCCAAAAATTTTAAATTCAAATTCAAATTCAATTCCCCAAAATACAAAATATACAAATATGGATAATTATTAGGAAATTAGTTGATAGCACCAGCACTTGTAGTAACATTGTTAGTACAGCATGGTATGAAGACTTATTTTTGTGGGAGGGATGGGGCGTCATATCCTTGAAAAGGAGGGATATATGCTTCTTCACGATTGCAGAAAAGGTTTACAAACACAAAATATCAAAAGTAATTCAAATTCTAATTGGAAGTTGTAACATATACTAAATCATTTTTTATTTGGGGGGGAGGTTGTGTACAATTATTTTGCTTTTCAGTACTTATTTTACCATTTCTCTACATTATCGGGGTGTAAGGGGTGACCTTCCATGTAGTACACCCAAATGTCAACCTCACTTCCACGTTAGTGCACCCTGGACTGAAGACTAACGAGGCTCTGGCGACTGGCCCCATGGCCAGTATAATTTTGTTTGTATTGTCCTGTTCTTTTGTCCTTATGTGTGCTGAGTGCCCCTTTACAGCCTCAGCTTTTAACAGAAGTCAGAACATTTTAAATTTTTTAGTTATGCAACGTGAGAGTTGCTATTTGTAATGGTAAGGGGCTGGCCCCCGTATAATGTGACGGGAGCAAAATGGCCTAAGTGCTGACGCTCCCAAAATTTTAAATTCAAATCAAATCAATCTACATTATCATTTGCTTTTAGAAAATCTGTGTCACTATGGACATAAATACGCTTTATTTTTTTTTCAATCAGGACATCAGCTTTAAGAAAGTCATTATTTCAAAAAATGTAGATAATCCCATTTTTTTACCTGTGCCTAAAATTGTGTTATTTTTTTCCCCAAAGAAAAGAATAACTAGTATATCATACATTTGGTATGAATACCAAACCAACTGCAGTTTTTTTTACTGTCAGGCTGGCCACATAAATCATGTGTGTGACTATATCCGAATAGGATATGCCCACCTGTGTGCTCTGTTGTTATTGGGTTAGATCAATTAGAACATTTCTGCAGTATTGCAGTTGTCTTATACTTTATATTTCTGTTTTCCATACTGGCCGACATTATTTTTTCACTTCTCCTTTTCTTGTCACCAGGTGCTCAACTCTGCTGGTAACCTACATGATGTATCAATGCCAATTTTGTGCCTTCAGAACTACAAAGGAAAGTGCCATCACATATCTTTCTAAAATTCATAAAAATGATCCACATTTTCATGTTAGGTGCCCTATTTGTACTTATGATTGCAAAACTTGGATAACTTACAAAGTCCATCTTCACAAAATGCATCACTCTCCAATATTGGTACCCAAAGAAAATATTTTTACAGATACATTCACAGATAGTGATGAAGATGAAGAGGATGTAGATGTTACACTTGATAGTACCGATGTACAAACCAATGATGACATGGTCTTACAGGTTGCAGCTTCTTTATGTGCACGGCTGGAGGGGCTACATTCTGTCCCACATGTTGCTGTGGATGCAGTTGTTGAAACCTTTGAAACCATGATTTCCATGTTGCTAAAACATCGTGAAGATAAGCTTAGAACACAGCTTGAAAATGAGGGTAGACTTTACATTGCTCAACAAATTGATATTCACTCACTATTTGAATCAAGTAATCTATCTCCACTGACATCATTTTACAGAAGGAAAAAGTTCTATATAGAAAATATGATGTTTGTTGAACCTCAAGAAATTGTTATGGGCAGATCTGAGGTAATCAGGAGGGGACTTCTTAGGAATATCAAATGTATTGGATATTATATTGAATTTAAAAAGTCTTTGGAATGCCTGTTATCGTTGCCAGAGGTACAAAATGAAATATTCACTCCCAAAGCTAGAACAGAAGAAACTAATGTTCTGAAAGACTGGTGTGATGGTACAGTTTTCAAAAATCATCCTGTGTTCAAGAACCACAAAAATGCTCTCTGTATCATTGTTAGTTTTGATGATATAGAGATTGTCAACCCAATTGGAATGTACACCAAGAAACATAAACTGACAATTTTTTCATATGAATTGGTCAATATTAGCCCTGAATACAGATCAAGAAATCATGTGAAGCAGTTACTGGCAGTGGCAAAATCGAAACATGTAAAGTCCTTTGGACTGCAGGTTTTGTTGGCAGATTTCTTGTCTACAGTTACACAGCTGGCACATGGTCTGGTGCTTAAAGTTGGAGAATCAAATAAAATGATGTATGGAGCAGTGCTTGCAACACCTGCAGATACACTGGCTTCCCAATGTATGTGGGGCTTTAAAGAAGGGGTGTCTTTTGCATCACGCCCTTGTCGCACATGTAATGGCACAAAACCAGCAATACTCAGACATTTCATGCCAGTGATTTCAGTCGGAGAACCCTGGAAGAACACACTGAAAGATGCAATTTACTTGCTGAATATCAAACAGCTGCAGCAAGAAAAAGATTCAGTCAGGAATATGGGATAAATTTCCGGAGTGTATTGCTTGATTTACCATATGTTGACATTACAATGGCAGTGCATGATCCAATGCATATTCTCCTTCAAGGAGTTGTTACTTTTGAATTAAAGCTTATGCTGCAAAGTTTTGTTGATGACCATCTTCTTTCCGTGCGTTGGCTTAATGCAGAACTGGAGAAATTTGAATACTCATATTTAGAGGGCAGTGAGTGACAAACCACCACTCTTTGATTCAGCATCGTTGAGAAATGAAGAATCAATTTTGTCCATGGGAGCTTCCGTAGTAATTAGATTGTTGGCTGTTCTTCCTTTCATTTTGAGGGAAGTTATCCCTGAAGAGAACAAAAAGTGGCAGAACTTTGTTACTTTATTGAACATTGTTCAACTTATCCTGGCACCATGTGTTACGGAAACAACAATTGGACAACTGGAACTCTTGATTTCAATACGTCATACGATATTTTGCAACTTATATCCTAATGTTAATATGACACCCAAGTGCCATTACATGATTCATTTTCCACGCCAGATGGAAATGTTTGGGCCCTTAAGGCATCAGTGGTGTATGCGGTGGGAAGCACAGTATGCAGCCTTGAAAGGCAAAAAGTACAAAAATTACAGGAACCTGCTGAAGAGTGTATGTGTGTATAGTCAGATGAGGCAGTGCTACTACCAGAATATCTGTGGGGGGTGTATCCCTAACTTTTTGAGTTCTGGTATACAAACCAAAAAAGCAAAACAGCTGAACCGGAGAGACTTTCCAATTTTGGATAGATTAAGTCATGAGGATGTGATTTACACTTACAGTGAGGTGCAAGTTGATGGACATTCCTACAGAGGAGGAGTCTGTATTTGCACATCAGGATACGAAAACGAAGTGGACTATCCACAATTCAGTGTCATATCAAACTGCTTTGTTGTTGGTAGTGATGTAGTTTTTCTTTGTAACGATTGCAAAACACTTGATTTCAACAGACATGTTAATGCTTATGAGCTGGCTGTCCTAAGCAAGGAATCTCTCCATACATATAAGACTTTGGAAAATAAGTGGCCACTCCCACTTAGAGAATCACAAGGTTCCATCTTTGTCACTAATAAATATGGACATCTAAGTGATGCCATGCAATTGAATAAGCAGAATGGGATATTCACATAGGGAAATTTAGCAGACAGAAATATGCAAACTGTTTATACTTTGATATGTTCCTAATAAGTACTAATTTATCTACAAGACTGGTTTGTTGCTGTAATTTTTCCACATTCACATCTAATTATTTTTCAGAAATGTATTTTTAACCTCAATTAGCAAGGTTATCACATTGTTTGCATATTTACCATTTTTGTGAGTGTGGAGAGAGGTGGCTTTGGTTTAAGTCTAGTGCTACGATTTTGTGAAGAAGTTAAAAAAAAGTGTATCTGCTCTCGTTTGGATAAAGTAAGAAGATATGTCGTTACCAATGAACTGTTACTTCTCCTACCAATAATAATTGATGCCAAGGACATATACTTTTTTTTAAGATTATTATTGTTCCTGTCATGAAGAACAAGCGAGAGATTTTGAGAAAGGAGTGCAAAGAGTGTGGTGGAGATGAATGTGCTGAGTACGAAGCAGCAGAAGAAAGCATGTCTTGCAGCTATTGTGGCTGCCCACCAATGAAACATGCAAAAGGTATGTATTACTATCTGCAACAGTAGTTGTTTCATTGCCAAACACATCAATCATATGGGATTTTGTATTTTTTCATACTGAATTTATTTCGGTCTCATTGATGCTGACATTATTTAAAGAAATTGTAAAATTGAAATATCTGTATTGCTCTTTTGTAACAAATAATGCCAAACAGATATGAATCTACGTGTGTAAATTTTGGAGAACCAGTAATGGATAGTAGGTAGCTCCAAGGTTTAGTTTATTTCCTACCAGACCCTGGTATAGCTTCCTTACACAGCTCTAGTGGCTTTACGTTTAGGTGATGTGATGGTCCCTTTGTTAGACAGAAAATAATTCTGCATATCAAATCAACAGTTTTCGTAAGCTTATTTTTCTCTTTGTTGCAAGGGAAAAAAAATATTTTCACTTTCTTTTTGTTGTTACTTTACATGAATCGTTTCTAAATATCTATTTCTGTGCAGGAATCCTTTTAATTGAAAATCATTTATATTTGTGGAAATCATATGCACATTTTGCAGATGAACATGAGAGATTCCCTCTAACTTAGTTCCTTAACTATAACTTCAGACATGAGAATTTTAGTAATGCAATATGGTATGGTGCATTCTCTGTGTCTGTATTTTATGTGAGTTACATAATATTTATTAATTTTGTTAAAGAAGTTGCTCCCGAGCAAGAACATTCCAACCTTCATCCTGTGAATTGCGAATCAAATGCAAAAGAAAACGCAGAGGCTGATGTTCAACAGGATGAAATAGTGGAGGTTCATACATCCCAGTTTGATTCAGGAGATATGTGTAAATCCAGTTCAAATTCAAACCTTAGCCCCGTGGATGCAGGATCTCACCAAGAAAGTAGGAAGGTAAGAATTTTTTTTTGGGAAAACCCCCTCCATGTAGGACTGCCTTGACGGGGCGAGGGGGCTTAGTAGGGAGGTCAATTTCATCTCATCATTTCACCCATTCTTCATATCCATATCTCACGTTTTTCACCATTCCATCACGTCATTCATCTCCATATCTTTGACCTCCCTCTAAGAAACTTATGTAGGGAGGTCATTTTCATCTCATCATTTCACTCATTCTTCACATCCATATCTCACGTTTTCACCATTCCATCATGTCATTCATCTCCATATCTTTGACCTCCCTATAACTAAGGGTCCTGCTAGAGGAGACAACCTCGATAAAAAACCCCTATCCCAAGGTGTGAGTTGCACATGCCGATGGGACAGTGTTGGCTGCAGGGGTAGGTGCAGTCGCGAACGTGGTCTCGGGGATTTCGGTTTGGTCCTCGAGTAGCCTCCATTTTTGGGGGTAGGCCTTCCTCGGCATAGAGGGCATGTCGAGGCGACAATTTATGGACCCTCCACAATAAATCTTTTTGTATATGGGTACAAAAAACAACTCAAACGGGGGGAAACCCCCAAAACGAGCGCAGCCTTCGAGCCTGCTTCAATTATTGGAAAAGACAAGTAACGTGCCACGTTATCTTGTGATTAGTATTGTGCAGAAGACCGAGAGTAACGATGAATCTGCAACAACAAAGAAACATGGAGCTGCTACATTAAAGGACTTGTCACCGTTTCTGATCAAGAAACAGCTAGACTACGCCGCTGGTTCAGACGTACCAGAAATAAAGAAGCTGCGAAACGGGAGTCTACTTATCCAAACCAGCACAGATCGCCAGACAAACAACCTTTTAAAGCTAAGATCTTTGGGCGACTTCCCTGTTAATGTTGAACCTCACCGTCAACTTAACAGTAGTAGAGGTGTGATTCGCCACTGGGATCTGCTAAATGCTGAGGAGGAAGAGATTCTTGAAGCACTCTCAGACCAACATGTGACCGCAGTACAGCGAATAAAGACTCGTAAGTCCGGAGAACTAGTACCAACTGCTTCACTCATAGTGACCTTCCAAACGACCACTCTCCCAGATATTGTACGGGCTGGATATTTGAGACTCAAAGTCCGGGCGTACATACCTAACCCGATGCGGTGTTTCAAATGCCAGCACTTTGGGCACACTCAGCCTTCCTGCAAGGCCACTACCGCCATTTGTGGTAAGTGTAGTAAGCCTGATCATGGGACCGAACCTTGTTCTTCAGGTCCCAAATGCATTAACTGCCAAGGCGAGCACCCAGTCTGCCATCGTGACTGCCCCTCTTTCCAACAAGAGAAGAAAATCAGAGAGTTGGTCGTCACAGAGAAAATCTCTGCTGGTGAAGCAAAACAACGTCTCCGTGACAGTATACGCACCACTTTACCTGTGCCATTCGCTACAGTTGCTGCAGCTGCTCTTACCCGTCGCAGTATAGATGTACAAACCAGCGACGTGTCAACTCAAACACCAACAATTCCCGTAGTAGCCCGCTCTGCTTCGAGGAAACCAGCAACCACTCCTCGCTCCACAGAGAAGAAGTTGAAGCAGGTTCACACAAAAGAATACTTCCTGAAGACCAGTAGCTCTCCAGTCAGGGTGGCAGCCACCACCCTGAAACTTAAGGCGCAGCTGAAAGTGAGCACCCGCCCCCACTCCTCCTCCTTCATCCCCTTCGCCCTCTGTGTCCTTACCCGAGGACATGATACAGGACGAAGCCGCGGATGAAGAATTTATCAAGGTGACAGGGCCTAGAAATAGAGTACGCCTTAAAAGGTAACAATCACACCTACAGCTATGGCTTATTGTCTCCAATGGAACCTTAACGGTTTCCGTACACATCTCGAGGAACTGCAAATTCTAATATCTGAATTTGACCCTGGCATTATATGTCTCCAAGAGACACATTTTCGTCCAAATGAATCAGTGATTCTGAACGGATACACGCTTTACCGCACCGACAAGCTTCCTGAGGGTCGTCGTGCACACGGTGGTGTTGCAATCGGTGTTCGAGATAACATCCACTCAACGCCAATCTTTCTCACCACCCCCCTCCAAGCTGTCGCCGTGCGGGTCCATCTACCACAGCCAATATCTGTGTGCTGGGTCTACATCACAAGGGAGGAGCGATTCTCTCTTGAGGACCTCCTTGCTATATTCGAACAACTTCCGTCTCCTGTAGTTCTTTTGGGCGATTTTAATTCCTACCATTGCTTGTGGGGCTCCGTTCGTACAGAACCCCGGGGTCAAATTGTAGATCAATTCCGTGAGGCATCAGATTTAACGTTGCTGAATGATGGGACTCCCACATATTTCAGCCCTTCCTCTGGCACATATTCTGCGTTGGACTTGTCCTTTTGCAGTCCCAGCCTTGCTCCTACCACATCTTGGAGCGTTCATCCTGATCTCTGTGGGAGTGATCACTTCCCTCTCATTCTTACCTTCGAACATCTTCAGCACTCACGTGAACAACACCCTCACTGGAATCTCAGTCGGGCCGACTGGGAAGCCTTCGAGCATGCAGTGGACCTTGAAGTCGATCTTGCGTCGACTTTACCACCAATCGACGCCTTAGATGTCTTTGTGTCAGGAGTGCATGATGCTGCACGCACCTCCATTCCACATCCCAGTGGACCTGCGAGGCGACGCCCAGTCCCCTGGTGGACTGCGGAGATCGGTGCAGCCATCAAGGACCGCAATCATGCTCTCGATCGATTTAATAGGAACCACACTGCCGCAAACCTCGAGCAGTTCCGCATTAAACGTGCCCGTGCCCGTCAGCTCATTCGAGTCAGTAAGAAGGCGTGCTGGGTCCAATACGTGTCTTCTCTGACGAAGCAGGCTTCGTCGAAAGCCGTTTGGACCAAAGTACGTCGCATCCAGGGGGGTGCATCTACTCCTCTGAGCGCTCTGGAGCACGATGGGACGTTGCACACAGATTCCGGAGACATAGCTAATATCTTGGCCACGCAGTTTTCTGGTGCGTCTAGCTCTGTAAATTATGAACCACGTTTCCGCCGTGAGAAGGAACGTCAGGAACGACGCCCTCTCGTTTTTCGAAGTCATAACACCGAGCCATACAACTCTCCATTCACTGAACGGGAGTTCGATCAGGCACTTCGAGATTCTAAGAACACAGCTCCTGGAGTGGACAAGATCCACTATGAGATGCTTCGTCATCTGCCCATTGGAGCAAGAAATTTCCTTTTGGCGGTATTCAACAGGCTTTGGTTGGAGGACTCTTTCCCCACTTCCTGGAAAGAAGCTATTATTGTTCCCATCCTGAAACCAGGTAAACAACGCACCGCAGCCTCGAGTTACAGGCCTATTGCCTTAACCAGCTGTGTGTGCAAGTTGATGGAACGCATGATCAACAAGCGTCTCACCTGGTTTTTGGAGGAAAACTGCTTGATAAGTAATTTTCAATGTGGTTTTCGCTCCAACCGTTCAACACTGGACCATCTGGTTCAGCTGGAAACACACATTCAGGATGCATTCCTCAACAAGGAACATTTAGTTGCAGTTTTCTTTGACCTCCAAAAAGCATATGACACAACGTGGCGTTTTGGCATCCTAAAGCAGCTCCATTCTTGGGGCGTGCGTGGCCATATGGCGTACTTTATTAAAAACTTTTTATCTGATCGTTTTTTCCGCGTACGTGTTGGGAACTCCTTTTCGGATCTTCAAGAACAAGATAACGGTGTCCCGCAGGGCAGCGTATTAAGTGTGACTCTGTTTGCCATAGCAGTGAACAGTGTTATGGCGAGCATTGTTGCCCCTGTACATGGTCTCCTGTATGTAGACGACCTCACGATCTTTTGTCGCTCACGGAATCTCGCGTCAGCTTCTCGTCAACTCCAACTGACGATAAACCGTTTGGTTGAGTGGTCCTCCCAAACAGGTTTCACCTTCTCATCCGAGAAATCCGTGTGTGTTCACTTTTGTCGTCAACGTACATGTCATTTCGATCCTGACCTGTACAAGGGGAAATCTCCCCTGGGCTTCGTGAATGAGGTCCGCTTCCTGGGCCTCATTTTCGATAAGAAATTAACATGGCTACCTCACCTTCGCCAGTTAAAGTTCTCTTGTCTTCGAGTTCTCAACCTTTTACGTGTTTTATCCCATACTTCCTGGGGTGCTGATAGGACGGTACTGCTTCGATTGTATCGTGCACTCATCAGGTCGAAGCTTGATTATGGATGTGTTGTGTATTCTTCTGCCCGCCCATCTAGACTTCGCATCCTAAACCCCGTCCACCATGCTGGTATACGTGTGTGCTCTGGTGCTTTTCGGACCAGCCCTATCGCCAGTTTGTACGTAGAGGCATCTGAGCCGTCGCTGTCTCTGCGAAGACAGCGGCTGGTAGTGAACTACTTCCTCCATCTTCGCTCGATGCCTTCACATCCCTCATTTCACACCATCTCAGACATGAATAGGCTGGAAAGGTATCGGCTCCATCCTAGTGTCACTAGACCATTTGGTGTTCGTGCAGACGAGATCCTGTCAGCACTTGGTGTTGACAGTGATCTTCTTGGCGTCTCTCCACTCATTCCGCCTCTCCCTACCTGGGAGTTTCCTGCACCTTCCATCGATTTTTCTCTAACTGCTCTTCCAAAAGCAGAAACACCAATGGTTGTATACCAGCAACGATTTTTAGAACTTCGTGCGAAGCACCCCAATTTTAATGTGTTTTACACGGATGGGTCCAAGACAGTGGAATCAGTTGGTTGCGCCTTCGTCCTAGACTCTCAAAGTTCCAGTTACTCGCTTCATCCTGCGTGTTCCATCTTTACGGCAGAGTTATACGCCATTCTAAAGGCACTGGACTTTGCAGACGTCAATGGTCTGAAGAAAGTCCTTGTGTGCAGTGATTCGACCAGCATGTTGCAGACCCTGGATTCGCCGTATTCCCGGCATCCGGTAGCGCAACGCATATTCAGACGGCTTGTGTCCTTATCAGCCAGTGCGGATGTACACTTCTGTTGGGTCCCTAGCCACGTGGGCATCCAGGGGAACGAAGCAGCTGATGCTGCCGCCAAGTCTGCTGATGCAGATGGCGATGTTCTCGTCCACCTTTTGCCTGCTAGCGACCTGCAGAACGTGTTCCGTTGTCGCCTTCTTGACACTTGGCAGGCCGAGTGGGATACGGAAACGGGGAACAAGCTTCACGCTATTAAGCCCACCATAGGTGCTTGGCGTTCCTCATACCGTCCCTCTCGGCGAGAAGAAGTTATTCTTACCCGCATGCGTATAGGACACAGCCGTCTAACGCATGGTCACCTGCTCCAAGGGCTGGACCCTCAGTTGTGTCGTGCTTGTAATGTTATTTTAAGCATCCGACACATTCTCGTTGAATGTGTCGATCTTGCTTACCTCCGGCAGACTTTTAACCTTTCCGGCTGTTTGTCATCCCTCTTGGGTGATGACAGCAGTAATTTATCCCATGTTTTTAGGTTTTTGCGAAGAGCTGGACTCTTCCACCGTCTGTAAGGAGGTTTTTAGTTTGTTTTTTCTGACTTTTTAATGTGTCGTGTTTGTCTCGTGCAGGTCTCTTTACAACCTTGCACTTTTAGTTTTTTCCAAGGGGCTATCTACACCCCTTTTTTAAATTTTAAGTCAGAATTTTAGATAAGGGGACATTTCCCCGTATACATAGAAGGGTGCGAAATGACCTTAAGTGCCGACGCACCCACAAATTTTAATTCAATCAATCAATTTTTTTGGGAATGTTTAATTTGATAGTGAGATGAGAGCATATGTCAGAGTTCAGTACCTAAATCTACACATGTCCAAAACATAGGGAGAACTTTTTCCTATTAGTTTATTGCATTCTCTGTAAAAGAACCAGTATATTGCAAACTTACATTCCACTTTGAATAGGGGTGTAAGGGGTGATTTTCCACGTAGTACACCCAACTGTCAACCTCACTTCTACATTAGTACACCCTGGACTGCGTTTTGCACACGAACGAGGCTCTGGCGACTGGCACTCTGGCCAGTATAATTTTGTGTGTGTTGTCCTGTCTTTTGTCCTTATGTGTGCTGAGTGCCCCTTTACAGCCTCACCTTTTAACGAAAGTCAGAACATTTTAAGCTTTTAAGATTTTACTTATGCAACGTTAGAGTTGTTCTTTGTTAAGATAAGGGGCTGGACCCCGTATAATGTGACGGGTGCAAAATAGCCGAAGTGCTGACGCACCCAAAATTTTAAAATCAAATCAAAAAATCAAATCCACTTTGAATAGTAAGTACTTTTACATGTAATTGTGTGTGTTTGCATATGTAATATATTTTCTCCATTTGAAATAGGCATATACTGTTCCCAACTTCAGTACCCTCGTGAGCAAAGTGTTGAAGGATGGTACATTTAAAGTACACTGGAACAGGTTTATTTACGAGTGTGCTCTCCACTTCAAGAAGTTCAACCCCACCACAAGGAGAGATTATTGGGATATTGGTGAATTCATGATCCTTCAGTTTCCCAATTTATCAATGACTGGAACAAAACCATGGGTAAGATCACTGTTCTTTACATTCAATTTACCGGTAATTTGATTATTTTAAAAAAATACTTTCAACTGTGAAATGCCCATTTCAGTTTTTACGGAAAATGGAAAATAATGCACATTGTAATGTAGGTTATACCCAGACTTCTTTTTCGGTGTAGGGAGGGCAAAATCACCTTTTCAGGTTTAAAAAAAACTTATTTCCAGGAGGGGGGGGGGGCAAACAACACTTTTCCATGGGGTCAAACTTCTTTTTGGAGAATGGGGGTCACTGATCAATGAATGTATATTTTGAAATTGTGGAAAATGCTTTGTTTTGAGTTATTTTATTTCAGTATTTTTCGAGGTGATTGTGAACTATTGATTTTCGTGAGGTGGGGGGGGGGGGCAATAGGGCCCTTTAACCCCACAATGAAATTAATATTTTGTGTAATAAATGTGGTTTTAAATTAGATTCACCAATGACTGGAATGCCATGTTAAAAACCAATTTTCAGCCCCAGTTCAAAATGGTTATCAATTTTGGGTCTTTTATAGACTTTTCCCTTCTATTGACATCTGAAGAGTGCAATTAATTATAGATGGCACAGGTAATTGAATTGTTGAATTTCATATTGAAATTTAAATTCATTGAATTGCAGTTTCATAACATGTAATGTCTTAGCCATCCAGCATGCAATTTTGACAGTGAGGTGCTGGAATACTTGAATGGCAATTATAATAAGGTATACAATTTTTGATAAGATTGAGAATTCACTCCTAAGTATGTTCTGAGTGACTTTTGAATATCTCTTAATCCTGTGCATACCAATTCCATACTATAATAACAGTTATTTTGACAACACCTATAACATTTCCCTATATTCACTTTATTTTCAGTCCGTGTTCTGCAAGTCTTTATCACAACAGATAAGGAGAATAAGGCTTCAAGAAAACAAATCAAGCAAATCAAGTTTTCCGGAACCAAAGAAACAAAAAGTTGGCGGGGTGATCTTCCACATAGTACACCCAAATGTCAACCTCACTTCCACGTAGTGCACCCTGGACTAGAGACTAACGAGCCTCTGACGACTGGCACTATGGCCAGTATAATTTTGTGTGTGTTGTCCTGTTTTTTGTCCTTGTGTGTGCTGAGTGCCCATTTACAGCCTCAGCTTTTAACAGAAGTCAGAACATTTTAAGATTTTTAGTTATGCAACGTTAGAGTTGTTATTTGTAATGATAAGGGGCTGGCCCCCGTATCGTGTGACGGGAGCAAGGTAGCCTAAGTGCTGACGCTCCCACAATTTTAAAATCAAATTCAAATTCAAATTCAAAAAAGTTAGCAATACTAGTACATCATCAACTAAACAATCAGTAGGACTGGGAGAAAAGTAAGTATAATAATTAAGTGTTCTTTAAACAATTTCATACGTACATAAGTTGTTTCACTGAATGGAAGATGTTAGTATCTTATTAATGACCACAGAATGGGTTGTCGGAGCAGGAGGTCAAATGCAGAGAAAGGCGAAAGAAGCAAAACTCAAGTGTGGTATTGTTCATTGTGGTGTGGTGTCGTGAAATTTGTAAGAAATCAGGATATCATTTTTATATAATACATACACAAAAACAGACTGCACAATATGATAATAATCAACAAACCAACCCCGACACAAATCAGGTAACAGTGGATGTGAACCTAGATACAAATATTTCTAACAAGAACCTTAAGGAGTTTTACAGTGGATATTAAATGACATTTAAACTTCATTTAGGAAACACATCACTTTGGAACCAATAGGTTAATGAATTGCAATAAGTTGAATATAGATTTATCAGCGTAAAAAGACATAATAGTGACTAGTACAAGTACACAAGTTCCTTTTTCATTTGAATGTCAGATAGAGGTTGTCTTGAATTGTGATTGAAGCTATCACTTCCAAGTTGTTATTTCTGTTTAAGATATTTTACTGTTGTAGAACTGCTGAGAGTACTTTATTTTCTTTTCAGCTTTGCACGTTCCAATGCCAAGGTGGCATTAAACACAAAAGACGATCCTTCTGATGACCTGAGTGCACTTTCTAAGGAAAGTTCCAGGCGAAATCCTGATCCTGCAAGATTAAAGTCACTCCTGCAAGTCACTTTCCATAATAGGACGGTGTTAGTAAATGAGAAACCAAGTAGTGTGCATTTCACACTTGCTCCTTGCCTTCAGGAATTCAAGTTTGTAAGTATATTTAATTGTCCTTTCACCAGTTTATCAGTTAATTGTTCTATTACTTGCATTCTCTTGCCTCATTGTCATAGTTATAACCACCTGGCTTGTATGTTTATGAAGTAAATTTAATACTACCAATTGTGACTGCTACCTAAGTATGTGTCAGAAATAATAGTTCAGCACAAAAGCAAACAAGTCAACAAATATTTTGCACCTGTTAAAATTATTTCTATGGCCCGTCAATTTCAAGCTCATTGTGTATCTTCTTTACATGCTGTTGATATTTTCTATTCTATTTCAGTTCCTGTATGAGATGAAACTGTTATTTGGCAACGAAAAGATGCTTGAAATGAAACAAAAACTGAAGGAACTTGCATCATTCGTTGTGACAATTTATTGTGGACAAACCAGTGATGATTCTGTGAGTACCTACATATATGTATTTACACGTAAGACCTTGCATATTTCATTTTTTTTTTTTTTTTTTTTGAAAACACAGTATTTGACATTATCCATTATTAATTTTTGGATTTTTGAAAAGTGAGAGAGAAGCAATGATATGATATCAAGGGCAGAAACTGGAATACATTCCTAAACGTGAAGTTTTAAATTTATTTACAAGCCCAACAGATTTTGGAGTCTGCATTTTCCTGAGGTAAAGCAATGTAGCATAGATTCCGAACCAAAATGTGTGATGAAAATGTCTCCAAAAATCCAAGTATGCATGTTGGTAGGAATCGTAAAAAAAAAAAACATCTTCTTTTTCACTGAACTGAACTACCTGAGAATAATCCAGAAAGTTTCTTCAGTGCTATGAAAGCTATTTGAGGTGCTCTATTTAACATTAATTTTGTGTATTTTTTTTAAACCAGATAAACTTAATGTATTGTGCGTTTCACAAAGGTGAAGATAAGAATTTCCATTCTAACAGCACATTCATTATCTTGTGTAATAACTGTGTATATTGACCCAAAATTTGAGATTTTTATGTTTTTATATTGGAGAGGATAATACAAGTTCATGAATAGAATAATAGCATGCATTATCCAAATTAATTGTGATTATAATTTCCTCTTTCGTGTCATTGTAATTTGCTAATATTACCTTTAATTTATTGCATTTGGCTGATACAAATCAATTATTAAAAGTAATAATTGCCTGATTAACTATATAGCAGAGTGACTGGGGACAGTTGGCGGAGTCCCTTTTGGCTAAATTCTCTTTGAAATAATACTCATCAATGCAGCAAAACTTGCCAAAATACAAGTCTGGCTGGTAAATAACAAATCATAATATCACCTTTATGGCCATATTACCCTTTCCCACTTGGTTTTGGTCTATTGTTTCCTACTCAGGGACTTCCAGAACTAACACCTTTGCTACTTTTACAAATGTCATTATTGTTGATTACATTGGCATCATCTTTCCATCAACCGTGTCAATAATATGTTGAATAAACAAAATGTCTGGTATGTTTCATGGATAATTAATGTTATTTCTTTCTTGTGCAGCAACTACAGATGTTAAATGGGTTTCTGGGCCTGTGGAGAGAAATGCAACACAGGGAAGAACGCCTGCTTCTGCGATGCACAAAGGTGAGTGCATACAAGAAATTGCCAATGTTGTTGTAGTTTGCATTAGTTAGTTGGTACTGCAAACCCAAAACGTTACTAAATTTGCCATTGAACTAAGAAAACGTACCTCCCTGTTGGCTGAGCACGTAATGTTTAATTCACTGTCTTTCCCCCAAGAGTCCTAAATTGAATCAAATTTCTACCCTTAACTTAGGCTTTTAGGTATTTTTTGTTTTATCCATATTGTATAAGCATGATCACATAAAAATATAGAGAGTAATGTAAAAATCTGGAAAAAAATGAACCTTAGAAGAAGTTTCCATGGACAGAAACTGCTTTTTTAAAAATGGTTTCATTTTGTTATATGCAAACACTTTGTGTACGTTTATATTTATATATTTATAGTTGCAATTTGTACATTCTTATTGGTTATTTTTCAATTATACTACAGCATTATCTTTTCACTGAGTTAGTGTTTATTACTCTCAGTGTTCTGTGTTTTATATTGTAACATTATAATGAAGTTTTTTTTAAAATTAATATTTTGTCCATTTGAATCACACATACGGTCTTAAAAGAATTACAGTTAAGTGTAATGTTATTAATATTTTGGCTACTAGGCATTTTTTGGTTGATTTAAATACATATATATTTCCAGGATGTATCAACTTTTCAAGCTGCTACAAAGGGTTTCCAAAACGAAGCACCCTACCTTGCGCTGCTCATGGAGGGAAAGGTAGTAAAACATGTGGTCCTCGTTGCAGGTTTTTTCAAAGTGAGGGATGAAGAAAATAACTCAAACCTGCTGACATTTTTACTTGCACTTGTTGGGGCATTCTACATTCTGGAAGTAGATTACCCCAAAGCATACACCCCTTTCATGGCAGTGTTGGGGTTTATTTTGTTGGGGCATAGATACAAAATGTCTCCCAGGGCAACAATTTTCTGCAAAAAGTTTGCAGATTGGCAAAGATTGAATGTGTAGTTTGAAGTAATGTATGTATGTGTGTGTATAAACATAAATGGTAAATATAATCTTTGTCTTGTAAAAGAGCTTTTGGTATCATTTATCTCTATTAATTCCATACAATTACACATACTTTGTCCATTGTCAAAGGCTTCCACTAATTTTTCAGTGCTGGTGTATATAGTTGAAGAATGTGTTTTTTTTTACCTCCTCTTTTCAATTCTGTAGCATCACACAAACTTTAAGGTTCACAGTTGAAAGTTGTTGCTTTATCCTCCTTCAATTGTCAAGTTAAATGTGAGTCAACTGTATTTTTATGCTAGAAACTAAGTATAAGTACTGAATTGCGATATATCTCATGTGTGCAAGAAGTGTTTTCAATGTGTTCTGAAAGTGTCGCTCAAGTATTTTCACAAGTGTTCCAAATGTGTAAAGTGTACCAGAAGTGATCAAAAATAGTTTCTGCAGTACACTTCTTACACACTTTTGGGACACCTTTATATTGGAAGCACTTCTTGTACACTTCTACAACACTTCTTTTGCTGCACTTTTTGTACACTTCCTGTACACTTTTGAAGCACTTCCTGTACACGTTTGAAACACTTCCAAACACTTCTTGTGCACATTTAATGTGTACAAGAAGTGATCAAAAGTAGTTTCTAGGAAGTATTCCAAAAGTGTGCAGATAGTGTATTTTTTTTACAGTGCATTTGTTGTATATTTTTCCCAGATTCTCTGAAGCCTTTGAAGTTCCTTTAAAGTGCCCTTCAGAGATGGCAATACGATTGAGCATTGAAGAGAGAGCTGTGTTTCGTGTGGGGGTTCATTAATCGTCATAACAGCCACTATTTGTCAGAAATTGATCCCAAAGAGACAGTTGGTACATAATATGTCTTCGTATATTTATATTTATTACAAAATAAAGTGCTCTCCTGTGCTTTGCACGACGCCATGAAGGCGTATAGGGGGTGTGGAGTTAGATTTGATTTGATTTGAATTTAAAATTTTGGGTGCGTCAGCACTAAGGCTATTTTCCAACCGTCACATTATACGGGGTCCAGCCCCTTATCGTTACACATACCAACTCTAACGTTGCATAACTAAAATCATAAAATATAAAATATTAAAATCTTCTGACTTTCGTTAAAAGCTGAGGCTGTAAAGGAGCACTCAGCACAAATAAGGACAAAACACAGGACAACACAAACAAAATTATACTGGCTATGGGGTCAGTCGCCAGAGCCTCGTTAGTCTTCAGTCCAGGGTGTACTATGTGGAAGTGAGGTTGACTTTTGGGTGCCTAAGTGGAAGGTACCCCTTACACCCCGGTGTGGAGTTAGAGCCCCACACTTTTTTGATCATGGACGAAGGTAGGGGTGATGTGATCAGCACCACGTCTCTGGCATCCTTTACCTCCCTTCCAGAATTTCCTACAGATACCCACTTTATATGAAGCTGGGTGGGTGCTGGAGCCACTTCAACAGGTTGAAAAAAATCTCAGTTCTCCCCCACCGAGGATCTCTTGCAAGTCGTCAGGCACCCTAACGACTTTTTTTTTTTTTTTTTTTTTGAAGGAATGCCCCTATGCGGTATTCACATCTCAATTTTCACGTATGCAAATTTTCTGTTTTCTGTATTCTCATTGGAACAAACACAAACATCCATGTCCGAAACGAACTAGAATCCGGAACCCCTGACATATAGTGTGTTGTGCTAACCACTTCACCACGGAGGTTGACCTGAGCTACTGCGACTTAAACATTTGTATTTATTATAATTGTTGTTCTTAAGCAATGTCCATTGGAGTGGGGGGGGATTCTATAAACTGCATAGAAAGAGAGATATTTCACTCACGTAGAAGGGAGGTCTGTTTCTCATAAAGGGTGTGTCAGCGAGAAATAAATTTTATTGCATAATTTCAAGCGTTTATGAACCAGAAAATGATAAAAACTTATAGTAGCCTATAATTGTGCTTTATCAATGAAGGTGAAAATGGTATTTTAAACTTACCCCTTCAGTTCTCTCTAAGAGGATTACATAAACAAGCAAGACTGATGGCTAGGGTCTTCCTGATTCGTTAGTTTGCCACTTGAGTATTGTAACCTGTTGTATAAATAATAATGGTGAGATCTCTCGTATCTGTTATTTCAAGAAAATAGGTTCTCATTTAAATCTTAAACGAATAGCACTTACCAAAATATATTACTTTTCCCAAAATATCCAGAAATGCTGAATAATCGTAAATATGCGAATTCTAACCGGAAATATTCTTACTTTCATTCTTAAATTATCCGGAACTAAGATCAATGAAATCACGTAGAATTTTGAATTTGAATTTAAAATTTTTTGTGCGTCAGCACTTAGGCTATTTTGCACCCTTCACATTATACGGGGGCCAGGCCCTTATCATTACAAATAACAACTCTAACGTTGCATAACTAAAAATCTTAAATCTTCTGACTTCTGTTAAAAGACGAGGCTATAAACGGGCACTCAGCACACACAAGAACAAAAATTATACTGGCCATAGTGCCAGTCGCCAGAGCCTCGTTAGTCTTCAGTCTAGGGTGTACTATGTGGAAGTGAGGTTGACTTTTGGGCTCCTATGTGGAAGGTACCCCTTACACCCCGAAATCACGTAGAAACAATTGGATTGTTTTCCATTCATATGCACAACTGCTATCTCTCGCCTTTTTCAGTTTCGTTCATACTACCAGTATTGTTGGATTTTTTCGTAAAAACACTGCAATATTATAGTACATCCCTTTTCAGCTTAATTCGATATTATTAGCAAAGGAAGAAACTATCGCATGCTGCTTACAGAAGGGGGAAGTTATTCACAGAGGAACAAACTACAGAAACAAGAGACACTTCACAGCACACAACTGACAATGGCAAACTGTCAGCAATAAGAAGGAATTCTCCTCCTAGAAGCTTATCTTCCCGCTTCTGAGAAATCCGCTCATCTTCCGAGGTGTGTACATCGCTTTGGAATTCAGGTCTACCAAACGAGAGATGAAACATATAAACCTTGAAATTCCTGGCACCTGGCTGGTGCCTACCAAGTGACCACCACCAGGAGACAAATTTACTACAACTACTTTCTCTTTTCCTCTTCCTCTATTCTTTGCAAGAATTAATGTATCAAAGGTGGACTTCTATATCACAGCAGAAACTAAATTCAAGTTCACTTTAAGTCCTAAATCACCAATAATTTGTGACACTTACATAGCAATTTAAGTGTCGCAAATTAACTGTAGAATTAACTGTTAAAACTTTACTTCTATCGTAAAAAAGTAACTCAGTAACTAGTTAGTTACATTTTCTCAAAAAAAAATAACTGTTACTTGTAACTAGTTACTTACAAACACTGCAGTGTGGTGTGGATTAACTTCTCGCAGTATTGGACCCTATCTGTTGAAAGACACCAAGAACGCTGAAAGATACCTGGAAATGTTAGATAATTTTGTATGGCCTACAATTTCTGAATGGGTTGAGGCACATGAACTGTTATTTATACAAGATCGAGCTCCCTCCATTACGCCTTGACTGTTATTTTTTTTTTTAATTTAAAATTTTGGGTGCGTCAGCACTAAGGCTATTTTGCACCCGTCACATTATACTGGGTCCAGCGCCTTACCATTACACATAACAACTCTAACGTTGTATAAATAAAAACCATAAAATATTCTGACTTTCGTTAAAAGCTGAGGCTGTAAAGGGGCACTCAGTACACATAAGGACAAAAGAACAGGACAACACAAACAAAATTATACTGACCATGGGGCCAGTCGCCAGAGCCTCATTAGTCTGCAGTCCAGGGTGTACTGACGTGGAAGTGAGGTTGACATTTGGGTGTACTATGTGGAAGGTCACCCCTTACACCCCTCCTTGACTGTTAGACAATGGCTTCATGAGCACTTCGCAGGATGCTGGATAGGTCGCTGAGGTCCCACAGAATGGCCAGCTTGAAGTCAAGACCTCTCCCCATGTGATTTTTTTTATGCATGTGGGCTAAGGAAGAAGTGTATTGCAGCAAACCTCAAACTCTTGGTAAACTTGAGAATAAGATCCGTGAGGTTATGAGTGGTGTTCCTGCTAAGTTCTTGTGGAATGTTGTAGCAAACGTACCTGTTCGTTTAAGACAGTGTTTAGAAAATACTGGTGCACACATTGAGTTGTAACTTGAGGGAAGATAATGGTATACAATAAATTACATGTGTACAAAAAAAGTAAGTTTCTACCTTCAATATCTTGAGAGGAAAAAAATAAAAATAGGAAGTTACTTTCCGCTCACCCTGTAGATATGGCAGAGCAGTTCATTTGAAGTTCAACTTACACTTTCAAACAGACCAGAACTACAAACTTACGACAAGATGAATTTTTTTTACGTAGCCACAGGCAACATGTCTGCAGCATCAGACTTCTTTCCAACTATGTCAAAACATCCTTCAATGAAATCGACCACAGTGACAACAGATGGGGGTGTAAGGAGTGACCTTCCACGTAGTACACCCAAATGTCAACCTCACTTCCACATTAGTGCACCCTGGACTGAAGACTAACGAGGCTCTGGCGACTGGCCCCATGGCCAGTATAATTTTGTTTGTATTGTCCTGTTCTTTTGTCCTTACGTGTGCTGAGTGCCCATTTACAGCCCCAGCTTTTAACAGAAGTCAGAACATTTTAAATTTTTTAGTTATGCAACGTTAGAGTTGTAATTGTAATGATAAGGGGCTGGCCCCCATATAATGTGACGGGAGCAAAATAGCCTAAGTGCTGACGCTCCCAAAATTTTAAATTCAAATCAAATCAAAGTGACAACAGATGAAGACCGACCCAGTACACAACCATCAACTTTGCACTTCCACATAAAAATGCAGGCTCCGGTGAACTGACGTAACGTAAAAGGAAGGAGAAGAGGTACTAGAACAGTCCAGAAATGGAAAGATTGAAGTTCAATGAGGACATAAATTCACAAAACGTTGCCAGACTGTGAGAAGTAACATGCAGTTGTATGTATTTTTCAAGACACATGTTGAATTTGAATTTGAATTTAAAATTTTGGGTGCGTCAGCACTAAGGCTATTTTGCACCCTTCACATTATTCGGGGTCCAGCTCCTTATCATTACAAAAAACAACTCTAACGTTGTATAACTAAAATCATCTGACTTTCGTTACAAGCTGAGGCTGTAAAGGAGCACTCAGCACAAATAAGGACAAAACACAGGACAACACAAACAAAATTATACTGGCCATGGGGCCAGTCGCCAGAGCCTCGTTAGTCTGCAATCCAGGGAGTACTATGTGGGAGTGAGGTTGACTATTGGGTGCACTACATGGAAGAAGCACCCCTTACACCCCACAAGACACATGTGGCAGACCTCCCAACATGTACGACGAATTAAAGAACAACCAACTTCAATCAGCTGCAAGAAAAAATGAATAACAAAGGAATGCATACGTGGGCCTGCTGGTAGCCCAACAAGAGACGAATCACAGCACACAAAATGCTTCATTCAGTGAGTTAAGGAAGTCCAATGCAAAGAAGCATGGTGATGGTCAATGATTGATACATGCATGGCTAGGATATTACTGTTCAATGTGTGATATTATGTTTGTGTTATTATTTATGTAATGCTAAAGGTTCCTTTTCCCCTTCCCTGTGTGTTTAATAACTTCTAAATAACTCTTAACTTAGACTATTCAGTACATAAATTATGTCAATCAGAATAAAGTTGAGTTCCATATGTGGTGACCATTTAATTTCCTGAGGAAGATGCAAGTGAATGGTACTGAAAAACATATTCGGAAACTGCAGGGGTGGAAACTAGTCAGGTGTTCAAAATCAGATTTAACTGACCAAATGGGGTGTAAGGGGTACCTTCCACGTAGGCGCCCAAAAGTCAAACCTCACTTCCACTTAGTCCACCCTAGACTAAACACTAACGAGGCTCTGGCGACTGGCACTATGGCCAGTATAATTTTGTGTGTGTGTTGTCCTGTTTTTTGTCTTTGTGTGTGCTGAGTGCCCGTTTACAGCCTCAGCTTTTAACAGAAGTCAGAGGATTTTCAGATTTTTAGTTATGCAACGTTAGAGTTGTTGTATGTAATGGTAAGGGGCTGGCCTCCGTATAATGTGATGGGACAAAATAGCCTAAGTGCTGACGCTCCCAAAATTTCAAATTCAAATTACCTGACCAAATAGTGACAAACTTCTGACCAGACACTGACCATATCAATAAATTGCCATCCTAAAAGTGGGATGGCATTTTTTAAAAATTATTATGTGGCCTCACTATCCCTATATGCAGCCATTGCACTTTTATATTGACAATAACCTTCTCGGACATATTTGAATTTAAATTAAAATTTTGGGTGCGTCCTTTGCTCCCGTCACGTTGGTCCAGCCCCTTACCATAACAAATAATATAGCTGTAATGTCACATAACTAAAATCTTAAAACATTCTGACTTAGGTTAAAAGCTGAGGCTGTAAAGGGGTACTCAGCACACATAAGGACAAAAAACAGGACAACGCAGAGAATTTACTGACCATAGGACCAGTTGCCAGAGCCTCGTCAGTCTGCAAAATGCCATCCAGGGTGTACTACGTGGAAGGTCACCCCTTACACACCATGCCAGGAAGAAATATTAAAACCAATTATATAGATGTAGATTTTTTGGGTACTGTAGCAGACGAAAGAAGTGACATTTCATATATGTTTCAAACGGCCATTGTATACAGTTATGTTGTGAAGGACAAGCTGGTAGCACGATTTTGGAGTTTTAGTTTACCTCACCTCCACATAATGACTCTAGATCACTGGCCTGATGCATACTTACCGAATTAGAAAAACCAAAGTTAAGTGAAAATTCGTCAAAATTAATTACACAAACTTACGACGGGGCTTCTGTTATGTCCGGTTAGTCAGGTGGTATGTACGCAAATACTCAAAGGAACATTTTTCAACTGCTGAATACATACACTGTTATGCATACCAAGTGAATTTAGTAATGAGTAAGGCTGCCTGTATAAATAGAGACGAAAGAATTTTATTTTCAAATGTACAAGGTATTTATACTTTTTTCTAGTCAACAACACACTGCAGTTCTTGATACAGTGGTGAAAAAAAGGTTACCTCGTGCCAGTAATACTCAATAGAATTTTCTTTCTAGGAACGTGAATACTGTCATTGATCTTAGAAAATATATCATTCAGTGTATTAATGAGATTTTAAAAATTGAGGAGTTCAAAAATGCCAACACAATCTACCAAGCTGCTGGCCTTAAAATAAAAATTCTACTCAACAATGATTTCTACTTTTGGCTTTCTTTCTTCAGTAAAATAATGCCTCTTTTTAGAAATTTTGTTTAGCCAACTTCAGGAGAGAGAAATTGAACTTTGTTCTGCACGAAATCCTATTACTAGCTTTGAAGAAAATATTAAAGATAGAGATTGTATTGATGTTGATGACAGCATGACAACAGAATCTACAAGTAGTTCATCAGAAAGAAGAAAGAGTGACAACACAGAATGGAAAAGACAAGTAAAGGAAGTGTGTTATAAAATGTGAAGCTAAAGCCTGTTTTACTTTCTCAGGGCATCTTGTGGCATCAACATTGCTTACACTCACCCCAGACCAGACGCTTCAAGATTTCCAGAAGAAACGGTGAAAAAAGTATGTTCCACTTATACATTCTTTGATACAGTAAAACGCTCCCATCTACTCTGCTGAAGAATTTTGATCTGTGTCGGGTGCTATGGGTTTATTAGATTTTATTTGAATTTGATTTTAAAATTGTGGGTGCGTCAGCACTTAGGCTATTTTGCACCCGCCACACTATACAGTTCCCAGCCCCTTTATCATAACAAAAATAAAACATGTTTCCGAGGATTAAAATATTCTTACCTTGGTTAAAAACTGAGGCTGTAAAGAGACACTCACACATATAAAGACAAAACACACACAGACCAACGAAGATTATACTGGCTGTAGGTCCAAACGTATTCGATTTTTTTGTGCAAAATAATTTTGAAAAAACATTCCGTGAGTCACCAAAACTTTTAAACTTGATATTAACAATTCCTATGATATCAGTAGAAGTTGAAAGATGTTTCTCAACCTTGAAAAGAAAAGACATTTTTGAGGAATGTGATGACCCAAGAGAGACTGTCAGCGTTGCGAATGCTCTCCACAAAAATACCAGATTATCGAAATACCTGATTTCAATTAGTGTGTGATAGATATGTTTGCTTCACTCAAGAACAGGAGGATGGATTTTCTTTTTAAGTAGGGTAAGTACGGATTTATCACTTGCTATTATTAGTGATTTTTTAATATTATTATTGTTAATTTTGCACCCATTTAAGCCTACATAATTTCGCTCAATTCATCGAATAATGTCCAAAATTGTGGTAAACAAATACACAACCACTAATGCAAAAAAACCATCATGCCGAATTGTGACAGCTTTAAATCACTATACCTCAAGTGCGAGAGATTGAAACTCAAACTAGCACCAAAGGAATAAATCATCGAAGTACTTAAACCAGCCTTTCAAGATGTAAGGTGCCTTGCAAAATGATAAGAATGAATCAAAAAGTAAGTGTGACACGTTTATTAAGTTACAGGTACAGAGGACATTACAATGCTCACCTAATGCACAGAAAGAGAAAAGGTGTTTCCCAGATGTCATGTGCAGATAAGGAGAAGGTACAAAGCAACGAACCTTAAAAGTGACCATGTTTATTGTTGCAAAATGATAAGAACGGCAATACACGAACCATTGCAGTACACTATTTTGAAGACCCGATCTCACATGCTGTCCACCAGCGTTTTCAATAGATCAGCATCAAGGGCATCCCATGCAGCAACGATAGCATTCCTCATGTCATGAACGTTGTTGTACGGGGTTCCATTGGCGTACACTGAATGGCACAGAAGACCCCACAAGTTTTCCATGGGGTTAATGTCAGGGGAAATCGCAGACCAATCAATGACATGCACATTCCTGTCAAGAAACCAGAAGATAGTGGACTCTGTAGTGTGTACAGTGGCGTTGTCTTGCTGAAAACGCCACTGATCGCCACCAATGCCATTGGCAAATAGCAATAGATTGTCCGTTAGGACGTTTTGGTATCCGAACGCATTTATACGGCCTGTGGGAAAGGCAAGATTCGTTTTCCCATTATTAACCAAAGCCACCCCACACCATTAGAGACTGTCCTCCTTGTTGTCTCTCGGAGAAGATCTTTCCCTCTTTGTGGAGACTATGCCAATAGTATCTCCAGCCATCGGGACCATCCAAATTGAATTTATTTTCATCACTGAAAATTACCCGCCGCCATTCCTCCTTCCACGCCATGTGCATCTTGGCCCAAGACACGCGAAGCTCCTTGTGTTGTGCTGTGAGTCGTGGCTGTCGTTTGGGCATACAATATCAGAGACGATTGCTGCATTTCACAGCCCGTGATAGTGTTGATTGATGCACATGAATATGAAGATCACGAGCCAACTGTCAGAGGGATGTTTCACCAGAAGCCAGCATCCTCAGGACGTCACGTTCCTGTCGGGGCGTCAATTTCCGTGGCCTTACCAGTGCTTTCTTCATTCCATTTGAATTTGAATTTGAATTTAAAATTTTGGGTGCGTGAGCACTAAGACTATTTTGCACCCGTCACATTATATGGGGTCCAGCCCCTTATCGTTACACATAACAACTCTAACGTTGCATAAATAAAATCATAAAATATTAAAATCTTCTGACTTTCGTTAAAAGCTGAGGCTGTAAAGGAGCACTCAGCACAAATAAGGACAAAACAGAGGACAACACAAACAAAATTATACTGGCCATGGGGCCAGTCGCCAGAGCCTCGTTAGTCTTCAGTCCAGGGTGTACTATGTGGAAGTGAGGTTGACTATTGGGTGCACTATGTGGAAGTAGCACCTCTTACACCCCTAGGTGACATAAATAAACCATGGGCTCCACAGGTGGTGTGTGTTGTGTGTGTAGAAGATTTATGACGGTGGGCTGCAGGAAAGAAGTCATTTCGATTTGGCATCCCTATGGTCTGGCGGGAACAACAGAATCACATCGACGACTGCTACTTCTGCTCTTGTAAGGTAACTGGTTTCAACAGGAAAATCAAGAAGGCTACTGTGTATCCGAACATTCGCTCAGCAATTCGTCCTGTTTCACATGGCCCGGACATATCTATACCACAGCCTCCGCACACATTACATACGGACGACAGTGATGACACAGATACTATGGAGGAGACGGATGATACAGCGTTGGAAGTAGGCACTTATGAGGGCCCTCAACTCTTTACTCAGTCAGATCTCAATTATTTAGTACGTGATCTAGGGCTCACGAAGGATAAAGCAGAGCTCCTAGGGACAAAACTGCAGGAAAGAAAATTGTTAGCAGCTGATACATCCGTTACATAAAAAACGGACTTGATATTCATACAATATTTTGCTGAACAGGATGTGTTAGTGTACTGCAGTGATGTACAAGGTTTGATGCAGAAGTTCAACATTTTGTACGCGGCAGCTGACTGGAGACTTTTCATTGACTCATCGAAAAGAAGCCTTAAGGCAGTTCTGCTGCACAATGGTAACACGTATGCGTCAATACCTGTCGGCCATTATGTGCACCTCAAGGAAACATATGACAATATTAAGATGCTTCTTACTAGCATTCATTATAAAGATCACAATTGGATGGTGTGTGGGGATTTGAAAGTGTTGGGTATTCTTCTAGGCCAACAATCCGGATATACTAAGTCCCCCTGTTTCATCTGTGAATGGAATAGTCAGGCCCGTGACAAACCTTGGGAACAAAAACATTGGCCCCGATGGTTTTAATTGGTTCCAGGGGGAAAACATGAAGTGCGAGCCTCTAGTGGAAAGAGAGAAAATACTCTTGCCACCTCTGCACATAAAACTGGGCATTATTTTGAATTTGATTCTAAAATTTTGGGTAAGTCATAATTTTCGGTCATAGCGTACAATACATTGCACAAATAAAGAAAAATAAAAAGCTCACAACTTATAACACTTGGAGCCCAACAAGTCACACTGTCCTATCTATTGGATATGCTGCACACATACCTGCAAAGTGCTTCCATCTGTTGGCCAACTTTTGAACTTCTACAACCAAATGAAGATGTATCCCGCCACAAGTACTACGCCTTCAGGTAGGTTGCCTTACTAAAACATTATTTATTTCAGACAAAGATACTTTAGACATGTAGAGTGCATGTGATGATAATCTTGCGATAACAGTAGTCAGGTAGAAATATAATACAATGTTCTGCAGTAATGAATCACAGTACTATGACATAATGAATTTCGCTGTCCATTTGATTGGACAGTATGACCAACGGGACAAAGCTGTTATCGTTCTTTGTTTTCCGTGCATGCATGCAATTTGAGGTATGTTTCAGATTTCAATTTTCTGGTCTCTATCATTGCATGTAGGAGTGATTTGTAGCCTGACACAACTCTTTGGAAATACAAGCTGCATTTATTTATATTATCCTAGGCATATAAAAGTGTATTTTGTCGTCAGGTTCTTAACAACAACAGCCTTCAACAGAAAGGGTGAGAAAAAGGACTGCAAGAACAGACAAAGTTCATGCACATGTTACTGAGGAAGAACTACTGGACCTGATCAATACTGTGTCGGATCTCTGACTTGTCAGACGAAGACAGTGACCCTACTTATCAGCCAGATTCATCACTCCAACCCGATTGCACTGCAGGAACAGACGATTCTGAGAGTGATAAAGAAGATGAACCACAAGGTAACAATTGATATGAGTAAATCAAATACGTTGATATGCTAATGAATATTCTTCCACAATAATAATAATAATAACAACAACAACAAATATTATATGATTTTAGATATTACAATAACATAAATATGCCGGGCCCCGTGGCCAAGTGGTTAGCACATCACACTACGACGCTCGGGGTCCCGGGTTCGAATCCTGCTCTGGGAATGGATATTTGTGTGTGTTTATTCATCATGTCATCACTCATCCTCATCTTCGCAAATTAGCCAATTGGCACAAAACGTGAAGTAAAATAAATTAATTCAATAAATCAATCAATCAAATAACATAAATATATGCATTTTTCTTTGTAACAAGGTAATCAAATTTTTTGATATGCTAATAAATATTCTTCCATAATAATAATAATAATAATAATACCAATGAAATATAATTGCAGAAACGTAAAATCTGTTTTACAGATGATTGATAAATATCATTATAAAAATTGAAATATGTGGATTTTGGTGTCTAATTTGTACATTTTATTTAGATACGTATAATGAAATGAATTTTTCTCAGACCTGCCCTTATTATATTACAGAACCAGCTCGGAAGAAAACAAAGGCAGCTTCATGGAGGAAGAAATCATTTTCACCTGTGCAGTCAGTGTGGATTGACCCTAACATGCATAATATTACTGACTCTCCTCAGACAACAAAAACTCCATACCATTACTTCAAAGAATATATTCCGGATAATCTGCTGGACACTATGGCTACTCATACAAACCAATAGTCCATTTTGAAGAAGGGTACAAGTGTCAACACAAACGCTTTGGAGGTGGAAGCCTTGATAGGAATTCACATCAAGATGGGAAGTCTGAATTATCCCCGTGTGAGGCTCTATTGGTCTAACAATTCAGGAACAAGAATACCAGTTATTTCGGAAACAATGCCAGTAAATCGTTTCTTTACTCTAAGAAGCAATTTGCACATGGTGGATACCACAAAACCTGATGAAAGAAATTGGATATGGAAAGTCCAACCACTCTTATCACCAGTCCAGAAGAAATGCAACAGCCTTCCAAAAACTGAATACTATTCAGTAGATGAACAGATAATCCCTTCAGGGGTAATCTAAACATCAAGCAATACATCAAAGGAAAACCTTCACCATGGGGAGTGAAGGTATTCCTTCTTTGCACCTCCTCAGGTTTAGTAACTGATTTCCTTGTGTATCAAGGAAGTACTACAAAGTTCGTTACTAATACAGCAAACGACTTGGGTGTTGGAGCATCTGTTGTGCTGCATCTTTGTAATGTGCTACCGAATCATCACAACATCAAACTTGCATTTGACAAATACTTCACTTCTCTCCGACTTTTACGAGAACTGAAGGAAAAGGGTATTTTAGCAGTTGGCACCATTCGACAAAATCGATTGGAACACTGTCCATTGAAACCAGAGAAGGAAATGAAGAAGCTTCCTCGAGGCAGTGTAGACTATAGAGTTGATGTAGACTCTGATATCTGTGCTTAGACCTGGAAAAGTGTGGCATATATATATTTGAAACAATCACCACTTGTATTTAAGGCCTTGACAAACTGTTTTATCAACCCAAGTTTAATATGCAGTGGCGGAAGAATGATTTTGTCCCTATCTATCAGCGGTTCATGAATGATATTAGCTTTTCTCAGTAATATTTTCCCTTCGGGGCCAAACTTTTATCGTCCAATGCTTTTCTCTAGCACGACTATGCCATAAACATAGGAAACAGGGATATTTTGTGTACCCACTTTGCTGTCCTAGTAAAAATTCACCATCTTCAAATGCACACACACAAGCCACTTATGTTCAGCATATTCAATTTTTTTCTAAAACCATTTTTATGTTTTGGTATTCTTCCTTAAGCTTTGTTGAGTGTCCGATATATTGCCTAGCAATGCTTCATAAGTTGCCTAGCAACATTTTACAAATAAATAAATAAGTTTCTTAATGGGAATTTCAGCCCATTATCAAACTTTGATATTACCGAGAAAAGCGCAGAGTAATTTTACCTCTTACATTTTCCATGGTGTGTTTATTTTTATAACTGGAGTCAATTCAACTGAACCAATCATACAATTGGCAATCACAGCTGTTTTGTGTGCTGAAACTGTTATTAAACTTTATGCCAGAAAATAAAATCTTTTTTTTTGTTCCCCAGTGTAATCGTTCGGTCTCGTTGATATCTTCTTTTGTTGGAGAAAAGTGTGACACAGCAGCCAGAAGATGGAGCAAGAAAGAAGCAAAATATATTGATGTGCCCATCCCGGAAATTGTACAAACCTACAACAGCGAAACGGGAGGAGTGGATCTCATTGACATGCTCATTGCTCTGTATAGAATCAATATGAAAACAAGGAAGTGGACCCTACGAGTAATATTTCACTTCATTGATCTCGCATGTGCAAATGCTTGGCCTGAAATATAGAACTGATGCAGCTGCGTGCAATATTCCACAATAAGATGTTATGGACCTATTTCAGTTTCGTGAAACTTTGTCACTGGATCTGATGAAATGCAACAACGTCAAATCTACAAGAGGAAGCAGTGGAAACGAGGCTGCAAAACCAGCTATACTCCCCAAAGTGCCAAGTGGAAGTAATTTACGTTACGATAACATCGACCATTTTCCCAAGTTCCTCGAGCAGAAGAATGCATCCAGGTGCAAATATGAACTCTGTGATAAGAAAACCATGATTGCATGTCGTAAGTGTGGTGTGCCTTTGTGTTTCACTAGGGAACGTGATTGTTTTTATGATTACCATCATTGTAAAAAATGATCATACAGCTATTCATATAAACCTATGCCATGTGCATCAAGTCACAGTGTCCAATATATTGTACGTGCCCCCCCCCCCCCCGGTATGCTGTACTCAAAACTGTTTTATGTTGTTTTTCTTCCTTCTTACATCAAAATAAACATTATACATGAAAATGGAGATTTATTTCAAATTATAACATATCTGTGACCTAAAGGGTTAAGCTATTTTGCAACTGTCACATTATACAGGGTCGAGCCCTTACCGCTACAAATAACAACTCTAACATTGCATAACTAAAATCTTAAAATATTCTGACTTCTGTTAAAAGCTGAGGCTGTAAAGGAGCACTCAGCATACATAAGGACAATACACAGAATTATACTGGCCATAGGGCCAGTCGCCACAGCCTCGTTTGTCTGCAAAATGCAGTCCAGGGTGTACTATGTGGAAGTGAAGTTGACAGGTGTACTATGTGGAAGATTACCACTTACACCCAAAAACTGGACATTTTGGAGCAGTTTGTCAAGGCATTACCAAAGTGTGGCAACTGTTTTAAGTACCTATGCAATAGGGCGTGTTGAACTTTTCATCTTTAAAAATCCTGATTTGAGGGGTGTTAAAAAATTGTGGTATGATTAGGTAATTTGAAATATATTTTGGTTACATGTAAATATTTAGGTCTTGCTTGGTAAATATCTATGTGAAAAGTTCCTACTTTTTAACATTGTTTAAATTTTTCTGTCATTTAAACGTATGGGTTATTCCCAAATTTTCATGAAAACAGATGTCGATAAGTGCCTAAAATTGATTCAAGTTATTGTATTGTAGTTATCTGCAGTATTAATAATTTACTATTATTATGCTATATTTTGTACTATTAATATTAATATTATACTCCTTTCTTTTTTCCAACAGAGACTGAAGGGGTGTAAGGGGTGACCTTCCACGTAGGCGCCCAAAAGTCAACCTCACTTCCACGTAGTGCACCCTGGACTAATGACTAACGAGGCTCTGGCGACTGGCACTATGGCCAGTATAATTTTGTGTGTGTTGTCCTGTTTGTTGTCCTTGTGTGTGCTGAGTGCCCGTTTACGGCCTCAGCTTTTAACAGAAGTCAGAACATTTTAACTTTTTTAGTTATGCAACGCTAGAGTTGTTATTTGTAATGATAAGGGGCTGGCCCCCGTATAATGTGACGGGAGCAAAATAGCCTAAGTGCTGACGCTCCCAAAATTTTAAATTCAAAATCAAAATCAAAAACAGAGACTGAAGAATTTCCATTTTGATAGTTGCAATCGGGTGTCAACTGTGTCAATGACAGTGTGGCTGTGGCATGGCAGATACGGTATGCGATATCTTTTTTGCTTTGTACAACCAGTGATAACTCCTAAGCTATGACTACAAAGAAGAGAACAAGACAGGGAACATTCACACATATGAGCAACCTTATTGGAAGTGAAAGAGACATGTTGCCTTCTGAATTACCAACTTTGCGAGATGTGTTAAGATATGGACTGTTGCTAAGAGAACAAAGTAGTGAGGATATGAGAAACTATCCAGCTGCCAGTGTTGCAAAAGACATATATCCTAAAGTACTTGAAAAATGGGAACGAGCAAACTGTTCTTTTGTTTTCCCTGTTGTGAAATCAAGAGTTACAGTATTAGCAAAGATACAAGCAAGCAAAAAACATATCTCTTGGAAGGGGCAAGTTAGATATTAAAGAAGCCTTTGCTTCAAAACTTGACAAGCTCTTTGACATTCTCAATTGCAAATGTGAAATCATTATGTGCTCTGAATTTGGCTGTGCTACAGATTGCACAAAACAAGCTCACATTAATTGTACATGCTCTAAAGACAAGAAGATACCAGTGAAAGAACTTGCTTTCATTAACCCTTGAATTCCCAGTGTCCTCTGCATGGGACTCTATTTTGAGACGTAATATTTCATTTTCAACTTAACTTTTAATTATTTTTTAGGATTTTTTCTAATTTTAGTATATTTCTGAAGGCAGCCAATACAGATATAACTGTTGACTCACCTGGTGGCGCTTCCAGGAAATAGTAATTCAAAATGGCCGAGGAGTTGATGGACGGTATCGCCATGTCTTCCTCTTCAAAAACACGTGCAACAGACAAAAGGTAAGATCTTTGTATGTTTGTTAATTTATAATATAGGTAATAGGCTAACGTTAAATAATAAATAAAAAGCAAGATCAAACACTAAATATAAATACGAGTTATTTATTGAGAAATAATGGGCGTCCCCTGGAGGGGACACTGGGCATTACGTGATGTGAATCACATCTCACTCATCCAATGTTTGATTTTTTATAAGAAAAAAATTCTGTTATAATAATTATTGTGTAGAATATTTGTAAGAAGCTGTAACGTTCTAACAATTTTCTTTGTCTTTTCAGTCTACAACTACACGAGATTGCTGAACTTCTAATGCAGAACGACAATGACGTGGAGGAAGTTGTCCTTTTTCCTCCAGATGATGGAAGTATTACAGATGAGGAGAGTAGAGATGAAGCGGAAGTAGACATCAATCACCTTCCAGGTCGTGTGCTGAGATCAAGAGTGGAGGTAAAATTAACTTCTCAAAATATATCTGAAGCTTCAGAAATAGCAAAAGGTGATAACAAGGTGACATCAAAAATAAAGAAGAGAAAGCTTTTACCAACTCCTGTGAAAGTATGGACAGATGAAATTGAACGTTTTTCACCTTCTTGTGGCAGGGGTGATCGAGTCGAAACAACCAGTTCAGTGCTTTGAACTTATGTTCAGTGATGAAATTATCAATCTTATAGTTGAAATGAGTAATCAATATGGTTTACAAAACAATCGTGTTTTCAATGTAACAATTAGTGCAATGAAAGTATTTTTGGCTATTTTGTTACTTACTGGATATTTCCGACCAAAATACATGAGAATGTTTTGGGAAACAAAAGACGACACTCACAACAAACTGGTATCTGACAATATGCGTAGAAACAATATTTTTGAAATTCAGCAGAATTTGCATTTATGTGATAATCTCAATTTACCTCCCAATGAGGTTCGCCAATATTTCAGCCTGCTAAATAAGAATTTCATTGAACACTTTAGTAAAGTCGCCACCAGTCATGTGTCAATAGATGAGACTATGGTACCACTCTTCAAAGCAGCATATTCATGGGAAGCCTTTCAAATTTGGATATAAAATGTGTTCTGCAGCCACTCGTCTAGGATATCTCATTTCATTCGAACCTTACTAAGGTGCTGCAGCTTCAAAACTCCCATACCAAGATGAATTTGGTTTCGGAGCAGCTGTGATACTTGAAATGGAGACACGTATGCCCAAGGAATTAGGACCCTACAACTTCTATTTTGATAATATTTTTACTAGTTTCAGACTGCTTTCAACACTCAGTGAACACGGAAGTGGAGGAACTGGCACTATTAGAGAAAACAGACTTGAGAAATGTCCACTTGATAATTCATCTGATCTGAGAAAGCAGCCACGGGGTACAATGTCCTTCACGACGACTGAAAATTTGATGGTAGTGAAGTGGCATGACAATAGTATCGTTACACCTGCTTCAAATTATCATTCTGCTCATCCAATTTCTAAGGTTGACCGAGTTGGAGTTGTTGGCGGAAGGAGGAAGAAGATACAAGTTGACTGTCCGTCTGTAGTTCAAATGTATAACAGATACATGGGTGGAGTTGATAGGTTCGACGAAAATATCGATTCACTTCGTGTTGGCCTTAGAGGTAAAAAGTGGTGGTATTCCCTATTTGCATTTGGCCTTGATGCCACATGCCAAAATGCTTGGTATTTGTTCAGAAAATGTAAAGACAAGAGTTACACATATTGCGATTTTCGCAGAAACATTGGGCGTGTTCATTGTGAAGCCCATGGCACATGCCATCAGAGACATTATACATGTGCTTCCCCAGCCGACAGTAGAGTGACTGATGAAGTACGAAACGACGGAGATATAAGTGAACATATTCGACAGGAGTGTTCACAAAAAGAGATGTGCCAAGTGTCACAAACACACGAGAGTCATGTGTAAGAAGTGTAAAGTGGGCCTTCAACTTCAATGTTGGTATGAGTTCCATATAAAAAAGTGAGAGTAAAAGTGGAGTGCTAATTCAGAACTACAATTATTTTACTATGTTTCAAAGTGTATAAAAGGTTTATCAATGATTTGTATTCTTGTATCAGTATATGTTGTATAATACGTAAGTGTTCAAATGGAAACACTTTTTTTCATTAATGTTCATCTACTTCCCAGTGTCCGCTACAGGGGACGCCCCTGTAAAAGTATGTAGCGTTGTAAAAGTTAATAAAGTGAGAAATAAATTCATTGAGAGATATCAATTACATCCCAAAAATGTGAAAAGTATAAATTTTCTATCACACATGTACCTTTGGGAACTGGAGGGTTAAAGGCCAGAGAAACAAGATTGGTTCTATTGGACCACACCAAATTTGCTTGCCAGATTTTCCAGAACATAACAGACTGATAAAGAAGCAAAAGCGAGGAGATGTTGAGAGAACAAGACTTGCTGAATATAAAAAGGAATGCTTGCAGACTTCTTCACTTCCATCACATGAAGAAAGTTCCTCTGGGGTTGGAAATGAGGAAAAAGAATCTGATACAGAAGATGGAAGTGAATCAAATTATGATTTAGCAGCTCCTTCAACTTTTAATGGAGAAAAACAGTACAATACATTAGATATACCTAATGTTGCTATGCAGAGCATCAGATACGGTGTTGGTCTTCGTGCCACAGCTGCAAATACCACCGCTGCATTTATTGATATTGGCTTGATCACTGAAGAAAACACAAAATTTGTTGTTGACCACAATAAAGTAAAGAGAACGCAGGAGAAATTGATGTCATCATTTAGATAATGAATTTGAAGAAATTTGTAAGAAGGGTCAAATTGATTGCATATTTTTCAATGGTCGTGAAGATTCTACTAATGTTATGCTGAAGGCTGAAAATTAAGAGCAGCAGTTTCCCAGTACTATGAAAGAACAACATTATTCAGTTTGTAGTGAGCCAGGTGGGAGATACCCTTTATCACTTTACACAAGAAAAAAGCTCAAAGAATGAAAAACCAGCTGAAATAATTGCTGACAACTTACTGAATTTCATGAAAGAGAAAGGTATTGATAAAACAATACAAGCAATTGGAGGTGATTCAACAAATATTAATACCTGCTGGGAAGGTGGCACCATGCACTGGGTAGAAGTCAAACTAGGCCGCAAAATTAACTGGCTAGTTTGTGCTCTTCACACCAACGAGTTACGTCTTCACCATTTAATCACAGCCCTTGATGGGAAGACTTTGTCAAACAACAAGTGGACAGGTGACATTGGTAAAATGTTAGATGCAACTACAGAGCTTGATATTAATCCTAAATTTCCAAAAAATTCAATTGGAGTACCTGTTATTGAACTCAGTGACAGTATTGTGAAGGAACTGTCAACCGATCAAGCGTATGGATATATAATTACACAGGCCATAAGGGCAGGTAAACTTCCCAATAATCTGGCGCTTCTTGAAATTGGACCAGTGAGCCATTCAAGGTGGCTTACAACAGCAAACAGACTTTGTCGCTTGTGGGTTTACAAACATGGCATAAAAGGCAAAAACCTAGAGAATTTAAGGCTGATTGTGGAATACATCGTTGTCTTGTACTATCCGTGTTGGTTCAATATCAAAGTAAAACATTTGTGGATAGAAGGCCCACGTCATTTGTTGTTTCAATTGCAACAGCTTAGACTGCAAAACAAGGCTGTAGTAAATGCTGTTTTGCCGACTGTTAAGCGTTCAGCGTGGTATGCATTTAGTGAAATATTAATTCAGACACTGCTGTGCTCAAATAATAAGGAAGAAAGAAGAGCTGGAATTCAAAAGATCATCGATTTGACAGGTGGCAATGATGATACATTTGGAGACCTTTCAGTACGTCCAAGGAAGACACCTCTGCTTCAAATTTATTGGAGTTGATAAGACTGGTTTGATGGAGTTTATGAACCTCCATTAACATGCAAAATGACCTTGACAGGTATAAAGGAATTTATTGACAAGCCTATGCAAGTTCTTCAGTGGCCTTGTCATGGTCAAGGGATTGAAAGATGTGTGAAACTAGTCACGGAGGCTGCAGGAAAAAAGGGAGGGCTACATCAGATGCCAAGAAGCAGGTCGTCGGCTTTTGTCAAGAAATGAATCAAAACAGGACTTGATGAAACTTATTAATTCTAATTAATGTTATTTTTTACTATAATAGGATGTTATAAGATAAAGTAATGACATGTTGTTACAGCTGGAAACAAAATTTATTTATATTTTCGCTTGTATCAAATTATTAAAAATTTCAACTTCGCTTCAAAATGTGAGTTTTTGGCTTTTTTTAGTGCATTTCAAACAAACCTCAATTTACCAAGCTAATCATCAACCAATCATAATAATAATTGCAGATTTGGATTCCTCAGAGCCCCTCATTGAGCAAATTCGCAAAACAAAATTTTCAGTCCTTAAATGACATGCCCTACTATGCAATAAGTTTAAGTTGAAAGTGGGTGTTTTCATTGGTCCAAATATTCGGAAACTAATGTTAGATGACGATTTCCTCCAATCAATGACTGACGTACAGCGAGAGGACTGGACTGCCTTTAAGTGTGTAGTTCACAACTTTCTGGGAAACAATCTTAGCCCGAACTATATTGACATAGTTGCATGATGGTTGTGCAATACATATGTACTATATGATATGCAAATTTATGAGATTTGTGCAAAACCTGTGGGTGATACGATGTTTTGAGTATCATATTTAAACTCAGGAGGTCGAAATACATGAAGTACACATACATTTTTTTTTAAAAAAATTGAAAGCGAAAGCGATATTGTGCTTCATATGGTATTTTCCTAGATGATATTATTCATGCAAATTTATGGTATTTTTGCAAAAATTGTTGGTGATACGATGCTTTGAGTATCATATTTGAACTCAGGAAGTCGAAATACATAACGTACACATACATTTTTGAAAAAAGATTTTTTACTGTTGCACTGTGATTATCAACACCGACAATGAATCTGGTCCAGGGATACACTGGACAAGTTTGTTTATCAACAATAAAAAGGAGGTCATGTACTTTGATAGTTTTGGTCAGTCTCCTAGTGCAAATGTACCAAAATTTACAAAAAAGAACTGTATTTCATGGTGCATCAGTGAAACAGTGGTTCAAAACCCGAACTCATCAATTTGCGGGATTTATTGTATTATGTTTTTACATTATATGTGCCAGGGTTTACCCCTAACCTATTTTCTGTCATTCTTTGGAACAAACTTAAAAAGAAATGACAGAATTGTATGGACAAAATTTTCAAGTGCCTTTCCTTAATTTATAGTGTGCCTGCAGTGAATACCACATTGAAGACCACCATAGCACACAAACAATAGTTGAAAAATATCCCAACCCTACATGTTCAGAATGTGAACTTGGCGAACCAAAGGAAGAATTCCACAAATGTCTAAATCTCGAATGCACAGAAAAAGAGAAAATTAAATACTTGATCAAAACTTACATCTTGGTATCCGCCATATTGGATGGAGGTCATTTTTTTAAAATGGGAAGGTATATGTGTGGCACATAATTTTAGGCTAGAATTGCACCAGAAACAAGAATATGAAGTCAGTTTTCAGATATCTTTAATCTGTGCAAAGTTATTGATGCAACGTTGAATAAATGATGACATATGATAAAGTATGGAAATTGTGATAACTGATATCTTATCTCTTTTGTTGCAGGTGTAAGTGACAAAGAACATGATGTTATCCAATGAGGAATGAATTGAGATCATCCTCATTTCATAGAAAGGAGTTCACGGGACATTGCCAATGACTTCAATCAAAGACATCCGCTTAGGCCGCCAGTGTCGCATGTTAGTGTGGCCAATGTGATGAAGCGGTTTAAAGAAACGGGTGCAGTGCACAATAGACGTCGATCGGGAAGATCAAAAACAGCCATGGATGAAGAAACAGCAACGGCAGTTATGGCATCATTCGTGAAGTCACCCAAAAAAGTATTCAACGACTGTCCGCCCAATGGAGGGTTAGCAAGAGTTCGATTAGCAGGATTATGCAAGAACACAAGTGGCATCCCTACAAGATGCAAATGCAACAACATCTCAGTGAAGATGATCCTGATAGGAGGGTGGAGTTTTATGAGCGGTGTGTCTTGCAACTTTAACGTGACCCTGACTTCTGGCGAAACATTCTGCATAGCGATGAGGCATTTTTTTTACCAATGGTTAGGTCAACCGTCAAAACATGCGGTATTGGTCCTCTGAGAACCCGCACTGGGTAAACCCGGTGAATGTGGTTGGGCCAGCAAAAGTTATGGTGTGGTGTGGAATTTGGAATACCCAAATCATAGGTCTATTTTTCATTGAAGGACATAGAATGCAGAGACCTACCTGCAGTTGCTACGCGATTTTGTCTACACCAGAGAAACTGCTCCTGTTCATAGATGCCATTCTTAGTCACAACTCAGAACCAGAGCTAACTTTGCCGAACTGTTGTTTCAGCGAGATGGAGCACCTCCCCATTATGCTTTGGCAGTAACGAACTACCTCAACCAAACCTTTCCACAGCGTTGGTTCGGAAGAAGGGGCGGCATCGAATGGCCACCACGTTCACCTGACACTAATAGATTTCTTTCGTAAAGAACAAGGTTTATGAGAAAAATCCCCACACACTGGATGAATTAAAAGAGTACATCTCAGAAGCATTTACTGAAATTGATGCAGATAAGGTTTTGTGTTGTATTGTGCGTCATAGTGTTATGGAAAGGTTCGAAGCATGTTGCAATGTTGAAGGAAGTCAATTTGAGCACTTAAAAAAAAAGGTAAGTGAAGTGTTAAACAAATGTGCATAAACAGTATTGAACATATAAATATAAATAAAATTTATAAATAAACATGAAAATGTACTGTACAGTGCATACTTACTAAGTGTGAGGCTACTTTTGGGCCACCCTGTATAGCAATTCTCCATTGATATTTTTTAAAAGATAATTTGAATTTAAAAGTTTGTGTGATCAACACTTAGGCTATTTTGCACCCATCATATGATAAGAGGTACAGCCCCTTACAATAACTAAAATATCATAACTATTGTGCCGTATAACTAAAATCTTAGAACATTCTGACTTCGCTTAAAAACTGAAGCTGTAAAGGGGCACTCAGCACACATTACAAAACACAGGACAACACACAGAATTATACTGGCCACAGGGCTAGATGGCAGAGCATCGTTTGTCTGCAAAATACAGTCCACGGTGTACTACGTGGAAATTGAAATTGAATTTAAAATTATGGGTGCATCAGCACAAAGGGCATTGTGCACCCATCTCGTTATACGGGGTCCAGCCCCTGACCATAACAAATAACATATTTGTAACGGATAACTAAAATCTTAAAATATGACAGGTTAAAAGCTGAGGCTGTAAAGGGGCACTCAGCACACACAAGGACAAAAGACAGAACAGGAGCATATTGAATAAACCTAATTTCAAAAAGAAGATAATGACAATTCTGCAGTTGGAAACCTGAAATCTTAAAAGTTGGTAATCTGAATTCTTAAAGTTTGGCAACCAGAATTCTTTGAAGTGTGTGTGTGTACTCACTTTTACCGGGGGTTTACGCGAGCCTAGTCTTCTCCCTTCCTCCATAGGCTAGGGCCATGTGTCATACTGAGATAGTCCAGGTCTTGAACTCAGCATAAGCCACTGACACAGAATTATACTGGCCATAGGGCCAGTCGCCAGAGCCTCGTTAGTCTGCACAAAGCAGTCCAGGGTGCACTATGTGGAAATGAGGCTGACAATTGAGTATACTATGTGGAAAGTCACCCCTTACACCCCTAAAAGATAATTTCCAGTTGTGAACTCTCAAGTTGTGTGCACTCCGTTTCTTCCCATGTGTACTGCATTACTTCCCTCCACAGCACAAAGGAATGTGACGAGTGATGTATGGTTCCTGTGACACTCCGACTGGACATGCTGAATCCCCAGTAGAACCAATTTTGGGAACATGTGGCAGAAATTGGAGGAGCCAGGGGATGTTGTTCCCACGTTTCAGTACAACAAAGTTGGAAAACTTCATTGGACCAGGGGGACATGTCGTCTACCGAAAATTCACAGTTTTGGGAGTTTCAGGACAATAACAGTGTGCACCAAGGTTATTTTAGAGACAACAGTGTGTGGAAAGACCTTACACGGAGGAGAGCGTAGCAAGCCGTGATACCGTTCAGTAGGTGTGACAATACAGTTCGAACCCCAGATAGTGCTATACTATGTGTGTACAGACGTGTGTGGCAATAAGTGCCAGCTGGAGAGAATTGTAGAGAGAAGTTTCTGTTTACACGTGTGTTGAAGTTGTATCCTTTCTTGTGTAAGTATGCGGAGGTTATTTCTCTGTTTATGAAATACTGAAAATCCATTATTTGTTTCCTTATGAAGAATATAGGTAGAAATTGATTATTTGTAATTGCAACGGGTCAACAAGACCAGAAGCAGTGAGGTCGAACCCGAGGCTTATAAATTCCCCTAACTTCCCAGGCCGAATCCTGGATCAAACAGTTCAATTTACTGTATCGTGCTAGAACATTATCATTATTATTACTATTTTAGATGGTTGTATCTTATCCCACTCCAACCTCTATTTCTATCTTGGTTATTTAACTTTGCTTTTGCGCCTCTATGGGTAAGTACGAAGGATGAATGAGGAACTGATGAAATGACATATGAATTTTTGAATTTGAATTTCAAATTTTGGGAGCATCAGCACTTAGGGTATTTTGCACCAGTCATGTTGTACGGGGTCCAGTCCCTTACCATAACAAATAACATAACTGTAATGTCGCATAACTAAAATCTTAAAATATTCTGACTTCGGTTAAAAGCTCAGGCTGTAAAGGGTCACTCGGCACACACAGGGTCAAGTGCCCATATTTCGGATAGGTTCCTAATTTCGGATACCAAGAAATTTCCACCTTAGAACAGCAGCGCCTAAGTGCAGATACTACGAGCTAACACGCTACTTCATCCGCCAGTTGCACCCTTGTGCTTCACCTTGAGCAATGTGTTTTTATTGTTTTACTTTTCTGGAGTTTTCATGTAATATTTCACTATCCAAACTTAAGGCATACAACTAGAAGATTAGTATTTATTCACTGCTGTCTAAATTTTACATAACCTTGAGAGAATCAGCAAACATTATTATGTAGTTTCAGTCACGTTACTTCGAAGGGTGAATGCACAGAATCGCCATATTGAATATGCGACTGGGTTGCCTAATTTCGGATGCTACACGGGTACCTAATTTCAACTATCCAAAATTGTGCACCCTTCCTAAATAATCATGACGTTATTTATTTTACAGATGCCTGGGCAAGAAAGGAAAAACTGGTTCCAAGAAGCAATGAAAAATGCCATCGAAGCGGTGAAGAAAAAAGAAATAGGATTTCTAAGAGCATTTAAACTATTTAAGTTCCAAAATCCACTCTTTTGGATTATGTAGAGTGAAAATGTTGATGAGAGATTGTCATCATCAATTGGCCGGAAATGTGAACTTCACAGTCAGTAAGCTAGAAGAGGAACATTCAGAATATTACAAGGTGATGGATGAACATTTCAATGGATTAAGAAGACGTGACATCCGAATATTAGTGTACCAGCTTGCAGTGCGGAATAATATTAAGCATCCATTCTAAGCAACAAAAGGTTTAGCTGGAAAGAAATAGTTTCTACGCTTTCTAAAAAGGCATCCTATACACTCATTCAGAAAGCCAGAGCTGATTTCGTTAAGTAAAATTTGAATTTGAAATTGAATTAATACTTTTTGGGTGCATCAGCACTGAGGCTATTTTGCACCCATGACACTATATGGGGTCCAGCCCCTTATCATAACAAATATAAAACGTGTCTGAAAACTAAAATGTCCTTACCTTGGTTAAAAGCTGAGCCTAAAAAGGGTGCTCAACACAAATAAGGACAAAACACAGGACGACACAGAGTTATACTGGCCATGGTGCCAGTTGCCAGAGCCTCGTTAGTCGGCAGTCCAGGGTGTATTATGTGGAAGTGAGGTTGACTATTGGGTGCACTACATGGAAGGAGCAACCCTTACACTCCAAGTAGGGTTAGGAATTTTACCAAAGAAAAGATCTTGGCATTTTTTGATATTCTTCGACCAGAACTACAAAAGGTGACATTTAACCCCACAAAAGTTTTTAATGTTGACGAACTGGAATCTGTGTAGTTCAGGGTACTCCGTCTCAAGTCCTGAGTATCAAAGGCAAGAGGCAAGTAGCCACTACTAGTCTTCCCACATGCCAGGATGAAGCCTGAGCTGCTGATTGGAACGCCATCAGGGACGGTATCAGCCTGTCATCCGTCTGTGTGGATACAAACCCACATTTTTACTCAGTGGTTTGAACATTTTATTCGAACAGTCAAGCCATCAAACGAAGATCCGGTGGTTCTTATTTTAGACGGGCACTATTCCCATACAAGAAACTTAGACATAGTTTTGTTAGGAAGACAACATAGAGTCCACATTGTGTGCCTCCCACCACATTCAAGCCAAAAATTGCAACCCCTCGATGTTAGTTTCATGGGTCCTTCAAAAAGTACTATTCACAGGAAATAGATTTGTGGCTTGATAGCAACCCATTCAAAGCAGTGTCAATGTTTCAAATTGGTTAAATATTCGGCAAGGCGTATGTGAAGGCAGCAAACATGCAAACTGCTATGAAGAGCTTCAAAAAATGTGGAATATCACCCTTTGACCCCACAGTTTTTAGTGACGCTGATTTCTTACCAGAACAGCAGACTAGTGGAGGAAATATATATCAAGAGGAACTCTCTGAAATTGAATCTCCTGCACACGTATCACTTTTCGACCTCCACCAACATTGCCTTGCTCCTTTACAATCAGTAGACAAACTGGCAAAGCAGCTGTGATTTCTGCATCTCCTTGTCAGAAGGAACTAGTTGGGAAAAATGGGCCAAACAAGCAAAACAAGCAGCAATAAAAAATTGAAATGCAAGAAAAATATATATGGAAGACTTTCAAGTGTGAATACTGTCAGTGAAAAAAAAAATGATTTCGTGACATTTTTCAATTTCTAAGGACATACATGTCCTTTCCATACGATCAGTTGATTTCATTTTATAAGTTTAGCAAATATTTTGACTGTATTGAAAGCTGAAATTTCTCATTAGTAACCCTATCCGAAATTAGGAAATACCCTATCCGACATTAGGCAACCTTTCTCTCACTCAAAATATGCATATAATTCTTTGATTAATAAAATATACCAAGTATTTCTTCTCAATGTTAATATAACTTTCAGAAACATTTATAAATATATCTTCAATGTTTATGAACACATTTATGGCTTATTTTGTTTACATTTAGGTAGTGCAAATATAATTTGAAATTAAGTATCCCAAATATGGTCACCTTACCTTACGACAAAAAAAACAAAAACAAAACAGAACAACATACTGGCCATAGGGTCAGACCACAAAGCCTCGTTAGTCTGCAAAATGCAGTTCAGGGTGTACTTCAAGTGGAAGTGAGGTTGACAATTGGGTGTACTATGTGTAAGCACCTTACACCTCTGCATTAAAATTGTTGGGTGTGTCGGCACATTAGGCCATTTTGCACTCTTTGATGTATACGGGGTCCAGCCCCTTACAATAACTAAAATAAAACTAGCACATCATAGCTCGTTATTGTTAACTAAAATATTCTGACATGGGTTAAAAGCTGAGGCTGTGACGGGGTACTAAGGACAAACCACAGGACAACACACACACAGCCCCATGAGAATTATACTGGCTGTAGTCAGAGCATTGTTAGTCTTCAAAATGTAGTTCAATGTGTACTATATATGGAAGTGAGGTTTACAATTGGGTGTACTGCGTGAAAGGATCGCCCCTTACCTCTTGTAACAAACGCGAATGAAATCAATAATTCAATATACAGGAGGAGATGGTCTAAGCACAAGTCATTTCAGAAAAAAAATATTGAAGAATCTCTGTGTGCAACTTGTTTCAGAAATGCAGTAGATATTATGATCATTATGTTGTTTTGGCATGTAACGTAAAGGGATACTTTGCAACGAAATTTACATTTTGGTGTTTTAAGGTTTGAAACCAGTATTTACATCTCTGCAAGTGCATGCTTTTTTTAAAAAAGTATCCCATAATTCTGTTTATTATGTTGGTAATTCATCCTCATCATTGTGATCAATAAAAATAGTGAGAAAGATAAGCAGCACAAAATAACGAAACAAAAAGACAGGAATGTCAAAGGTTCTCCAATGCTGAAAAAAGTATCTATTTTTTTGATACCCAAAAATAAAACTATAAATGTCAAATGATCGTGTTTATGAACTTAGTGTCGGAACAGTTTAAAGTGAAAATTTCACTTTCAAGCATCAAATACCATAGCTCTTTTTCCTTTTTTTCCCCCACCTGGCAGAAGCTGTGAGCATGGAGGAAAATGCTGTGGAGAAAATGCAATGTAAGTGATCATAGTGAGTACAAACTTGTCTTTGCATGTAGCAAAAATGGCATATCCCATGAACGTGGTGAATGCAATAAGCAGAAGCTGCATGAGCAATATTGTTTCAAGTGAACCATGCATTCATCTTAACAGGCCAAAGGTCATATTCTATTAAAGTAGTTAGTTCAATGAAGCAACAAAAATCCGCCATTCTATTATTACACTACCTTTTCTGCAGTAAATATTTCATTGTAAATAAAACCTTCTCTAATATCAGAAATCAGAAACTTTTGTTATTCCATTTTGCAAAATTGTAGTAACAACGGCATGTTTTTCAATGGTTTAAAATTTATTGTTACAAGATTATTTATTTTAAAGTGTAAGGAATGTTGAACAATAGCTACAGTATGTAACTTTGTTATTCGTACACATAGAATTTCAGAGGAAAAAATGTCATATCTACTAGTGAATATAATCATTATCACATGTACCTGGAAATTAATGTTAATGAAGGTTTCACCAACAAATGTCAATAAAAATGTATGTTCAAAGTGTGTAAACAGAGCATATAATTTGTGTGAAAAGATAAAAACATGCTGTTTCATGCAACATTGCTATTCGTACAGCCAAGAGTTTCAATCTTCCTCGCTGGGGTGTAAGGGGTACCTTCCACGTAGGCGCCCAAAAGTCAACCTCACTTCCACGTAGTGCACCCTGGACTAAAGACTAACGAGGCTCTGGCGACTGGCCCCATGGCCAGTATAATTTTGTTTGTGTTGTCCTGTATTTTGTCCTTATTTGTGCTGAGTGTTCTTTGCAGCCTCGGCTTTTAATAACAGTCAGAACATTTTAATCTTTTATGAGTTTAATTAAGCAACATTAGAGTTGTTACGTGTAACAGTAAGGGGCTGGACCCCGTATAGTGTGACGGGTGCAAAATAGCCTTAGTGCTGACGCACCCAAACATTTTAAAATCAAATCAAATCAATCTTCCTCGCACACAGCGCCACCGCTATTCGGGTGATTTTCTGCAGTTTGCAACTTCATAACAAGTTTGAACATGCAGGTGCTCCCCGTCAAGTGGAATGCTGACGTAGGTATTGTTGTAGGCCTATCGTAGGCCTATCGTTTATCTATCAGCGTGTTCGAAATGGGCAAGGTGAAGGAACTTAGTTCTGATCTGAAGGATGTTATTATAAATTTCGCCCTTAGAGGTTATTCGTTAAGAAAAATTGGACAAACAGTCAATAAATCACACTCCACAGTTCAATACATAGTAAACAAATTTAGAGAGGAAGGTTCAACACAGAATGTGCCGAGAAAACCAAAACAGACGCGGTTGAATAAACGTCATGAACGCTCTATTTTAAAAAGAGTGCGAGAAAGCCCCAACTAAGTGTTCCTCAGTTACGACCATTAGTAGAAAATGTTGCTGGCAAGATGATGTCTGATCAAACTGTCCGACGTACCTTGTGGAAGCATGGATATCATGGCAGAATACAACGAAAGAGGCTGTATGTAAATAAGGTGAATCACAGGAATAGACTTTCATTTGAGAAAGAGCACATCCACAAGGACCAGGAATTTTGGGATAGTGTCATATGGTCAGACAAGTTCAAGATTAATATATACGGGTCAGATGGGATAAACAGGGTCTGGAGAAAATCAAATAAAGACAATGATCACATTAACACAGTTCCAACAGTTAAACACGGTGGTGGGTCATTAATGATTTGGGGCTGGATGTCGTCCAAAGGTGTTGGTATCATCCAGTTTATTGATGGTATCATGGATACATATGTCTATTTGGACATATTGAAGAACAATGTAAAGCAGAGTGCCCAAAAAATGGACATGCCGCCTATCTACAAATTCCAACAACACAAGACAGTAAGCATAAGGCGCGAGTTAACATGAATTGGCTAATATGGAATGTGCCCAACCTACTACAAACACCAGCTCAAAGTCCAAACTTAAATCCAAACAAGAGTTGAAAACTGTTTTGCAAACCGAGTGGAATAAAATAAGCTCTGAAACATGTCGGAAACTGGTTAATTCTATGAAGAACAGGTGTCAAGCAGTAATTAAAACCAAAGGATACGCATCAAAGTATTAGAAGTAGAACTGCCAGTCAATTTGCTCTGAATATACTTTTTTCTTTTATATAATTAAGTGTACGAATAGAAAAGTTGTACAGGACAAAGAATGGCATGTTTATCTTTCAGTTTCATTTCATTTATTATTGGCATTGGTTATACAGAATTTGGGTAAGATCCTAATGATATTAGTTATTGAATTGTAAAGAAACCATTTCATAAGTGTGTATTTCCTTTCAGATATTTAAGCATTTTCTTTGAAAATCCGTGTGTACGAATAAGAATGTTACATACTGTATGTTCCCATGAAGAGTGAACAACTCCCGCCTTTATTTGTAGAACTAACTACTATGTCCAATCAGAAAATATTTCAAAAACAAGAGAATGAAGGTATTTTCTTATTCCTAGGCATGTTCACGTGGAAGCAGGAATTAACAAAAATGCTTTTGGAGGATAGGATTGATTGAATTAATTTAAAATAGTGGGTGCAGATTGATTGAATTAATTTAAAATAGTGGGTGCAGATTGATTGAATTAATTTAAAATAGTGGGTGCATCAGCACTGAGGCTATTTTGCACCCATCACTTAATACAGGGTGCCTCCCCCATGGCGCAGTGGTAGCGTCATTGCCTTGTAATCAAGGGGTCCCGGGTTCGATACCCGGTGGAGGCACAAGTGGTTCGGATCCCACTTTAAACTGTAGGTCCAGTCCCGATTAGCCATACTGTGCATAAAGTGGACTTAAAACACCAAATCAATCAATCAATCAATCACTTAATACAGGGTCCAGCCCTTTACCATAACTAAAATATAACTAATAAAACAACTGCAATGTCAGATGACTAAAATATTCTTACCTCAGTTAAAAGATGGGCTGAAAAGGGAAACTCAAAACAAGCAAGGACAAAACACAGGACAAGAAAAACACAGTCCTAGGAGGATTATACTGGCAGTAGGTCCAGACGCCAGAGCCTCATTAGTCTGCAAATGCAGTCCAGGTTGTACAGGAAGAGGATATGTAGGTTCCGAGACCACAAGATCAAGAAGATTTTGTTGTGAAGAGAAATGTGGGATGTTTTCCATAGCAAAGGTTATGATGTTACAGAAGACATGATGAAACACAAATGTCGTAACATGAAGACTTTCACAACAATTTTAGATAATAAGAAGGCTTCAGGAAGAGGGAATTTAAGCTGGGAGTTTTTAAGTACGTTCCTAGAACTGTTCGATGCAAATCGAACAGTTAATTTTGGTATCAGTGATGCCAATGCCTTCCACATTCCCCCCCTTTTTCCCTCCACACTACCTCCAGCAAAAATAGTTCCATTCAACATTATTCACCTACACAGGGGAATGTGTCCAAGAGAAGGAAACTTGATGTCCACTGCAAAAGGATGGAGAAGCTAGCAGCAGCAAGGGTGCAGGAAGTTCAGAAGTTAAGGAAGGCCATCGGGGAGAACACCACTCTCAAAAAGGACAGCAATGAGATACAGAAAACTAGGAATGAACTTTTTATGCAATTTCTCCAGAAATTTACAAAATAAAGTGATATCCATCTGATTTTTTCCATCTGTCTATCATTATGTTTATGTCCTTTTCCAGTTGTTTGTTTCCATGCCCTTGAGACGTGGCTGTAATGATTTGATCTGCATTTTAATCTACCTGTCTCAGAGTACTTGGTAAAAGTCCTAATGCACCATGTTCAGCAGCTCTCACAAACCATGTCAACATTCCTCCATTCTTAACAACACAGTTTCCTCCAGAACAGGTTTTGCAATCCATATCGATTGCAAGAGCTCGCATCCATGTTCAGCATGCCATTTGCAGATTGATTCATTGAATTAAAATTGTTGGGTCCGTCGGCAGATGGAGCCATTATGCACCCTTCAATGTAAATGGGGAAATATCCTCTTCTCTAAAATTCTCACTTAAAAAATTAAAACAAGATGTGTAAAAAGTCCCTTTGGAAAAATTAAAAGTTCAAGGTTGTAAAGGGAATTGGACAAGACAAACGCAGCACAACACCACAAACAACACACAGATATTGATTCATTGAATTTGTATTTTTGAGTGCATCATCACTTAGGCTATTCTGCACCCATCACATTACACAGGGTCCAGTCCCTTACCATAACTAAAATATAACTAATTTAACATAACTGTAATGTTGGACTAAAATATTCTGACTGGGTTAAAAGCCGAGGTTGTTAGGAGGCACTCGGCACACACAAGGACAAAACACAGGACAACACACTCACAGTGCTATGAGGATTATACTGGCCTTGTTGGTGTGCAAAATGCAGTCCAGGATGTACCACATGGAAGTGAGATTGACGTTTGGGTGTACTATGTGGAAGCTTCACCCCTTACGCCCCAACACACATGGATGTCAGAATTCCTACCGATGTGCAGGTCCAGGTGCGAGAGCCTTGCCAAGTCTGTTAATTGCAGTCCAGGGTATATTAAATGGAAATAGATTGATGATTAGGTGTATTCTCAAAGGGTCAACATTTATACTGGTTGCAACAGAAACAATGACCCATTTTAAATCATACGCTCTTGTTGGGCATGGATTCCTAGCGAGCTGCTGTTTATACCACCCGTCACATGATACGGGGTCCAGCCCCTTATCTTTACAAAGAACAACTCTAACGTTGCATAAGTAAAAGCTTAAAATGTTCTGACTTTCATTAAAAGTTGAGGCTGTAAAGGGGCACTCAGCACACACAAGGACAAAAAACAAGGACAACACACACACAAAATATACTGGCCAGAGTGCCAGTCACCAGAGCCTCGTTCGTCTGCAAAATGCAGTCCAGGGTGTACTAACGTGGAAGTGAGGTTGACAATTGGGTGTACTACATGGAAAATCACCCCTTCAAACATTGCTAGTTCTTAAACTATAGAGTTGGCAACGCTGATGTCTTATCTATACTTGCTCTTGACTTTCGTTGTTATTTTAATCTGGATAAGATAACTGTTCGTTGTTGGTGCTGTAAGCAGAGAGCTTTCAAATCTAGCAGTTCAGTGGTTGGGGTGGTGTGTAACCCCATGTTAGCATTACAGTTTGGATTTTTGCAGTAGGTCTTTCTTACGTTTCGATGCAAAAATGGCAAAAATAACACAAAATGCTACTCCTGTGTTCTAAACAGTTTAAACCGGTTGTGAGGACATCGGACAATAACTTTGGAGATGATGTGTTACATCTTGGTTGAACGAAGAAGATGACTATGATCCAGACAATGGAGGATCAGATTTTCAAGACAACGTGAGAAGAGAGTGATGAATTTAGTGCTGAAAGTGCAACTGACAGTGATGTGATGAAATTTGTTCAAGGGATGTGTTAAAGGGCAGAAATGGGTATATGTGGACAAAGAAGGTACCAGCAAAAACATGCACTGTTCAGAGGAATATTGTGTTGCGAATACCGGGTCCGAAAAATGCTGCAATGCAAGTGAGTACGGGATGCGAGGCATGAAGTTATTATTTGATCATACTATGATTGAATTTGAATTTGATTTTAAAATTATGGGAGCGTCAGCACTTAGGCTATTTTGCTCCCTTCACATTATACGGGGGCCAGCCCCTTATAATTACAAAGAACAACTCTAACGTTGCATAATTAAAAAGCTTAAAATGTTCTGACTTCTGTTAAAAGCTGAGGCCGTAAACGGGCACTCAGCACTCATAAGGACAACAGGACAATACAAACAAAATTATACTGGCCATGGGGCCAGTCGTCAGAGCCTCATTAGTCTTCAGTCCAGGGTGTACTAACGTGGAAGTGAGGTTGACATTTGGGTGTACTATGTGGAAGGTCACCCCTTACACCCCCATACTATGATTGAAAGTGTAGTGTTGTTTACGAACAAATAAATTGAAATAAGAAGTGCAAAATATGAAAACTGTAGGTATGTGGGGCTAACTAGTGAATCTGAAATGTATGCTTTGATAGGTTTGTTATACATTTCTGGTTGCTGAAAAGATGGACACCTCACAACAAATGAAATGTGTTCATGCTTTGAACCAGATATATATAGAAGTATTATGTCTAAGGCAAGTTTTGAGTTCCAAATTACATGCGTACGCTTTAACGATCGAGATACAAGAGATCCAGATGACAATTTGGCCCCGATTCGAGAACTGTGGTCGTCATTCATTGCACATATGACTGAATATTACACCCCTCATGAGTATTGTACAGTAGACGAACAGCTCCTTGGATTTCACGGTATTGTCCTTTTAGGGTACACGTACCTTCGAAACCCGATAAATATGGCATAAAAATTATAACACTTAGTGATTTGCTAACCTATTATATGGTAGATGCAATACCTTACATTGGTAAAGAAAATCATCCTACTAATGAACCTCTTCCAACCTATTACGTGAAAAACATAACAGAAAGCGTTCATGGAACATACAGAAACATCACAATGGACAATTGGTTCACATCCATCTTGTTAGCTGATGACATGTTAAATAACCATAAAACAAGAAAGAAGTTCCATTGTGTTTCCTTCCGAACAGAACAAAACCTGTGAATTCAGCTCACTTTGCATTTAGTGGCAAGAAAACTTTATTATCTTTCACCCCAAAGAAATGAAAATCAGTGCTTTAGCTTTCTACAATGCATTCTACCAAAACGATTGATGAAGGCAATGGCAAAACAGAAATAATAAATTTCTACAACTCAACGAAAGGAGGGGGGGGGGGTTGGTTCTTTTGATCAAATGGTGCACATATATTCTGTGAGTAGGAAAACAAGAAGATGACCCTTAAGATACTTTTACGGAATGTTAGATCAGGCTGGAATTAATGCAATGATATTGTTTTATATGGGAAACCAGCAGGGACGTAGCTAGGGTGATCAGTTTGGGAGGGGTGGAAAACTTAAGATATTTTTCTATCAAACCATTAAAAACTAACAAACTATTAATATACCATATCAGGGTGGCTACAAACAAGCAGAAATGAAATTCCCTGACTTTTCCAGGTTTTCCAGGACAAAATTTACATTTTTCCCTGACAATTACAAACTAAACTAAATCGATGTTTTTGCAAATGGAAAAATAAACTCATACAGATCCAGGTATGGTTTTGTTAAGTACCAATATTATCTTCTATGAAATTGACTTAATTTCTCTGTTCTCTATGATCTGAATTCAAACTGCAAAATAGTGAATTTGGAAAATTATTAAAATTCACAAGCTAGGGAAGGATTATGGAATTTTGTCATACGCAGTAAGTTTAAAATAAAATACTTGATTATTTTTAAAGTTACGACTAAATGAGATAAGATTGAAGAGTGATTGATTAAGAAATACAATTCGTAATTTATCAGTCTCCTTATACATTCTCGGTACTATATGTTGATATTTCCACTGAGGTTTGGAACCCACTGCTTGCAAGAACCATGAATGCGGACTCATTTTTCAATGCATAAAGCTACTTCTCTCTTCTCTGTAAAGCAAACAACTTAACTCTTGCATATAAGTGGAACAGCAGAATCGAACAAAATAAAGTGTCATATTTCCTTACATTATCAATGGGATTTCTGCTTCAGTACAGTATATCCAAGTGAAGTACTGTGAAACTGACAACATGCAGTTATACCATTAATGCTGACGAAAAGGGTAAGTAGGTATTAGAAATTTAACGCAAGCAATTTATAGAATTGCATTGTATAGGTAATTGATTTAGCTAACCACACATTAAAACAGGAACACTATAATAATAAAAACTTCTGAATGTTCATAGTCCTAACAAATTTAAGAATAAATTAAAGGATTTTCTGTTAGATTAGCAATATCTCTGTTCAAGCTCCCACGATAACACTACACAATACAGTTCAGATTACATACGAGCCTCGCCAATCCAATCCAATCCCAGACAAATCTACAACTATATTGTAATATTTACGTATGCGTTGTTCTATCGTACCTCACAAAACTAGCATAATCATGTACATCAATATCAACATCCGTGCGTGAATGTCCTGCTCAGAAATGTTTAGTATGTGTGTTTTAATGTGTGTGTGTGTGTGCGTGAATGTGTTTTTTTTTGTCTTTCTTTTTTACGTGTTGTTTTGATTTTTTTTAAATCTCGTCTTTGTTCTTTCCTTGTAACCATTTTATTTTATTTTATTTTATTTTTTTATTTTATTGAATTTTTTATGATTTTGTTTATGTACACTAGGTAAATGTCAAACGGGGTTAGGTGGAAGAACAGCCACAGGCTGAACCTCACCCTTTAATAAAGAAAATTTGAATTTGAATACGAGGGGCATCCTCAAAAAAGCTCCACTGGTGCCTATACACAGCACTAGTGGTCGGAGAGCAACACACACACATGCAGGCAGGAAGAAGTGTCATGTAGCTATAATCTGGTACAGTTGCAATGCAGCCGTTTTAGGACAGTTCTAGGTTAAAGATTGCAGCTCTCATACAGTCTCCCACCGACTGTGATGTAGTCTACATTGCACGCCCAGAATTTGGCACAGAGCCACCAGCAATCGTGTGAGGTGTGCAGACTGGACGTCGTGAGTGATACTATGGTCAGACGATGGTGCAGACAATTCACGGAAGGCCAATCCAATGTGCACAACCCCATACAGCTGAGTACACATGAGATATCTTTGTTTAACTGAAGAGGTTTCTGGCAGGGCAAGGATTTGACAGCTACACTGTGATAGAGATAGTTCCAGTCTTTGCTGTCAGACACATATACCATGGGCATATAAAATTTAGTACCATACTACGACAAATGCCAGAACAATGGTGGTGATTAGGCCGAAAATTAGGTTAGGACTCACTGTTACTAATGCAATAAATTACAACTGATATTCTTGTTTTATTTATGCCTAATCGGTAGAGATTTTGATATTGCTATTTTTTTCAAATTGGTGTATTTTCTTATTTTTTATTTCTTTGTATACGGTGTTATTTTTCCCAAAATTCACATTTTCATTTTAGCGCATTTTCTGGCAAATATCTGAAATTATACCTTCATGGTGTTTTAAAACTACTGTTTCAAATTGTAAGTCACATGGCTTACACCTCTTCGTGAGAGTTTGATATCTTGAAAGTTATTTTCCATACCCCTTTTTTAATTTTAAGGTAAGGATTTTAGATAATGGAATTTTCTCCGTATATACTGAAGGGTGCATAATGACCATAAGTGGCGACGCACCCAAAAAATTAAAATCAATCAATCTCACGTGACAGATACCGATATATTATGGCACCAAAAATTGGCATTATCTTTTTTTGACTTGTTAGTGTTACGTTTCCAAAAATTCGCATTTTTTTTAGAACATTTATCTGCCAGATCCTTTATCCCTCAAAGTTTCCTCAAGGTACCAGCTGCATATGATGCTAGGTGGGTGCCGGAGCAGTTTGAATAGGTGGAAAACATCCCAGTTCTCCCCCGCAGTAGATCGACCCCGGGTCTCTCGCATAGTAGTCAGATGCCCTAATGACTGAGCAACTGAGCTCAACAAATGCCGATGGTGTGCACTTAGCTTGGTAATTCAAAACATATCTCGTGCGACAAATACGAGTTTGAGTTGCTGTTTTTTAAGTCCACTTTATGCACAGTAAGGCTAATCGGGACTGGACCTACAGTTTTTAAAGTGGGATCCGAACCACTTATGCCTCCACCGGGTATCGAACCCGGGACCCCTTGATTACAAGGCAATGATGCTACCACTGCGCCATGGGGGAGGCCCTTGCGACAAATACGAAGATGTGGCTTCCGTGTGACTGTAGATACGCACTCAATCTCCTGTTAGAACCCTGCCACTTTGCTCTGTGATGCAAATGGTCTTGATAGAAGTTGAAAAAATTGTGGGAAATACATGATTTAATGTGACTGTCGGATTTATTCCATGTACGTATAACTTTATAGTTTGCTCTTGAGTAAAATGTTGGAAAACTTGCATGTTCCATGTACACAAACATGGCCTAGAAAAGACAAGAATGTTGAATTTCCTGGAATTTTTCATTGTTTTAGGACATTTCTTTAAAAAATATTGCTAAAAACGCCAACAATTTGCATTTTATGCCAAATTCTCATTATTTCGATATTTCAAACAGGCGAAAAATGTGTCCAGACATCACTGCACATTCCTAAACATAACTTCGCAGCAATTACCAGTTTTCACGGTTTTTGCGTTTGCGAAAAATCAATGTCCATACTAATTGGAAATTACTTTCTGGCCACCCCTCGTATAAATCAGTAGGTAGAAAGTGAAAATTTAGCAGGGCTGGCAGAGAAAAGTCAATTCTTGAAGAAAGTGATTTGCTTTTATGATTGAATGATTCGAGTAAATATGATATTACAATATTTACGTATTTATTATTAGTATTTTATTTCATAATATTGGACGTTAACCTTACTCAGTGAGAGATGAATGACCATCTCTCACAAGTTTAAACAGACAGGACAGAGAGTGGCGTTAATTTCATTGCAATACTAGTGGTGCAGTAAATTTGAGGTTGGGAGCAATTGCCAATTTTTATAACATTCACCAATGCAGATTTATGTTTCACTTTTTCGTGATAGTATTCAATATATATCCCGTTTGGATGGATTCTTCTTGATATTTAAGAATAGTGCAATGTCATTGTAAACGCATGTTAACTTGTGCAAAACCAGTAATACATCAGGATGATGAAAGAAAACCTTCGTAAGCACTGCTGCATTAAATAAGGTGAAGTGAGCCAGAAGAGTAATAAAATTCCAGCAGTATATTAGCAGTCTAAAGCTCTTCTTGTTTGTTGGATGTTGCAGTCCATGCAATTTCTGTCGCATGTTGTAGTGAGATACTTTGTCGGGTGGCGATATTCGACAAAAATCGTATGTATTAATAGAACCTATTCTTTTCCATGTTCCTTCAGTTTGCCCAACAAAATGCCGTACAACTATCGAACTGCGCCACCCTCCATCTCCCCTCCATCTGTTGACAAGTCCCTACTACTCCCATACGGACAAGAAAAAATGATAATTCAATGCATTTTCCATGTAATATTTAGAGGCTTAACCTTTACTCCCTGATGATACCATATGGTATCATGGTGCTGATTACGAAATGGATATGCTTTTTGGACCTTCATACTCTTATGTTCGGGTGGAAACTCTGACGCAGGTCTCGAGCAAGCCTGGGAAATTCATATTGATGACCAACCTCCCCCCCCCCCCTCTCCGCTATATATTCATGCCACATTTCCGAACAGAGTTTTACATTTTGGTTCATTATTCAACTTATGTGGCACCCAGGAACATGAAACATGTTTCAATCTCTTTGGAAACGTCCATTCCTTGAAGAGAATACTAAGGTTTGGGCCTTCTCTCCAAAATAGTGGAAGAAGAGGGGGCAAAGTCCAGATTTTTTTTCCCATTGAAATTAGAGGGTCACGACCCCCAAACCCCCCTTCCTCGGTTCCACGTTCTGAATTGTACACGGTTGCATGCTATGATGCTTTAGCTGCAAAACAAAACTTATTCGAAGTAGATTGCCCCCATAGTGCGAGAGTTATAACGATTTTCCTCCAAAAATGCAAATGACCTATTTTTTGTGAAAAAAAAATCACATTTCGACATATTATTCAAATTGTATGGCACCCAAGAACATGAAATATGTTTCATTCTCTTGAGAAATGTCCATTCTTTGAAAAGAATACTAAATTTCTCGCCTTCTCTCCAAAATAGCGGGAGAAGAGGGGGCAAACACCAGATATTTATGTTTTTTCCATTGAGATTCGGGGGACGTGCCCCCCTCCCCCAAGCTCCCCTTCCTCGGTCCGGTGTTCTGAATTGTACACGGTTGCAAGCTATCCGAAGTAGATTGCTCCCATAGAGTCAGAGTTATAACAATTTTCCTCTAAAGTGTGTTTGAATTTAAAATTCCCACCAAGAAGCAGTGGCGAGAGAAATCTCTCTCTCTCTCTCTCTCTCTCTCCTCCTGCCATCTCTGGTTTCTGGCGCCGTGGTTGTGTTGCGCATAAAAGGGGCCTAAAAGTTGAGGCCGAAAAGTTGGGAACAAGATTTCCTGTTCCCGTGCAGAGTTCCATAACGATATATTAATAATAATAATAAAAATTAAAAAATCGATGAAGACATTTCCCTGACTTTTCCCGGTTTTCCAGGTCTGTCGCCACCCTGATTAACTGACAATACAAGTGAAATAGGTTAGGTGCAATTGGTAAAAAGCCAAAAAGGATTTTTTCCCCCCAAAAAAAGCCAAAATTTCAGTTTCTAATTCAAAAAGCAGTGTTTTTATCAAGAAAAAAAAGTCTATTAAAATAAGCCAGTTTTCTTGAAACTCTGTTAGAGTTGGAAGTGGTAAAAAAAATGTGAGTTTTTTCAGCGGCTTTTATGGTTGGGCTTTTTTTCTGCTTCTTTCCCGAAAGTGCTTCAAATCAATCAAAATACATTACTTGGCTGAATTATTCTTGTTTCAAAACTATAATTCATCTCTATACTGTAAAAAGATATCTTTACATTGAAAATACAACTTTAGACATGGAATTCATAACTAGACACAAGCAGTAGTTACAAAAATCCCAGGTTTCTTGAATGGATGGTGTTAACTTCATATTTCAGTAGGCTCATTAAATATATCTACGTAGTATGTACACACACACACACACACACACACAACTAGGGTACTTTTGTACATATTTTGTAAATAGAATCTAATATTATGATATAATTTTCATTGTTTGACATGTGAACATGCACATGAAGCAAAAACAGAAAAAAGAAACACTGTCCTAGTGCACGATGGCCTAAAAATCAGGCAGAAACTGAAACAGATTGGTAGGGCACAAAAAAAAAAAAAACATTAAAAAATCTGGCTTTCTCTCAGTAAAATTTTGTTTAAGTCCACTTTATGCTCACATATGCTAATTGGGATTGGAGCTACAGCTTAACCACTGTGTCTCCATTGGGGATTGAACTTGGAAACCTTTCAATACAGGGTGACATTATTATTTTATGCAGTCAAGGAGCTTCATTCTTTTATATATTTCTGGCCATTTTCCAACATTACTCGGAATTGTAAGTAACTTTAGAACCTGAATCACCCTTGTATGGATCCACCAAGCTTTCTGAAACCTCGGAAAATATGCGAACTAACCAGCCTCCCCACCCCCTTCTTTCACCCTGGGTGTTTGCTCTGGCACTGGTCGGGCAAGGACAATCCCACTTCCACTGACACAGTGTTGCTAATTTTACTCTCTTCAAGAATTTGTGGAGTGTTGTTGATGTGCGTAGTGTGCTCTTGCTGCCGGTGTTTCTGCAGGCTTGAAGATTCTAAAGAGTCTACCAATTTGAACGTCAGAACTTTGAAAGACTGTTGTGGCAACACTGAGTGGAAGGACGAGATGGAACTGTGACATCTGTGTGCAGTAGTCTGTGGCAAGTTATCATAGAGAGATACACAATGCAACAACGCATAGAAATTATTCGAATTTATTATCAAAATTTGTGTTCAGTTCGACAGACATTTCGTGCATTGAGAGGAATTTATGGTCAACATAATCGACCGACAGAACAAACAAAACTGTAGGATTTCGGCAGATGAAAATCCGCAAGTGATTCTGGACATACCCATTCATCCTAAGAAAGTGACTGTGTGGTGTGGTTTTTGGGTACATGCCGTGATCATATTTCTTAGAGGACCAACATGGAAATCACGTGGCTGTCAATGTGGAGCGATACAGGAATATGGAGGTGCAGTTTTGTGGCCTAAACTGGCAAACCTTGACATCAACAATGTGTTTTTCCAACAGGACGGTGCAACTTGTCACACAGCTCGCCAAACAATGAAATTATTGCAGGAAAAGTTCCACGGACTAGTTCTGTCCAGAAATGGTGATGTGAACTGGCCACCAAGATCATGTGACCTAATCCCCTGGATTATTTTCTATGGGGTTATGTCAAACGTAAGGCCTATGAAAGTAAGCCACGCACAGTTCGTGAACTGAAACGGAACAACGAACGAACCATTGATGGTATACCGCTCAATATGTGTGCAGACGTGCTGGAAAATTGGACATTCAGAACCCATTCCACCCACCGAAGCAGAGGAGGACATTTGAACGACATATTGTTCAAAACATAATGCCTTCAAATTGCTCTTCAAAAAAAAAAAAAAATAAAAAAAAAAAATATGTATGTCATTATCACTTGTGGTTTTCATTCTATCAAATTTTAAAGATCTGACGTTCAAATTGGTAGACCCTGTACATCCTCTGTAATTTGCAGGGTGCTCGCTGCCACAGTTCACACATTTGGCTGTAAGATTTCTGTCCTCTTTTGGGCATTCTACTGAGTCGTGTTCGCCCGTACATTTGACACACCTGGGATTAGCATGACAAAAGTTCGAAGCGTGTCCAAGACTTTGAGATTTGTAACTTTCCAGGATTGAAGGAGTCCGGTAAGGTTCCACCATCATTCGATTGTAGCCCAGAGCCTCTAACTGGTATATCACGGATGATGAAGTTCTTTGTAGGTTTACCATGTAGAGTAGCATCTTCTTTCTGGTATTCGTTTTCCGGTCCAACTTTTTTAGTTGACTGATGGATATTACTGGAAATTCTAGAGCTTCAAGATGCTCATTAATGTACGAAAGCTCCAAGTTTATTGGGATAAGTCTGAGTACCAGTTTAAGTGGTTTTGCCTGTCTTTGTAGTCCAATCGCGAATTCCACTTTTTTTAACTTTTAGGCAGTTTACGACTACATCATAGTCTGCTTCCGTTTTGCAGTTTATGCAAACACAATGAGCTGTAATGCGAATTCGTGGTTGCTAGGAGAGATTTGAGCACATTGACGCCCCCATCTGATGAGGCTGGAGTATTCCATAAACGTAGATTGAAGGTACAATTGCCATTGGTGTTGCGGATGCTTCTCCATCTGTTTGTACCATTGTACTTCTTCTCTTGTGTTGTTGACGTCTACGACGGTAGTCCGTTCTTCTTGGTTAAGGTTTTGTTGCAGGTTTTGGTTTGTTGTGTGTCGGTTTTGAGGGAGAACGTTGAAAATGTTAGGATTTGTAAAATTTGGAATTGGTAGATCAATAGGGGTTCTTGCCGCCTTTAGTGGGTCTACTGCTTTGAAGGAGCAGTGGCGAAGCGTCCTATGAGGCCAGGAGGCCGGGCCTACCCACGCCATCACTCTTTTAAAGGTGTATTTACTTATTTCGTCAAAACACATGTGATGCAATGGAAAAGTTTGGAATTTTCATTTATGATAATTACAAAAAAATTCTAACCCTGTCCAGTATACGAACTTTCCACGGAGTGAGGCACATTTGCTGGGGCCTCTTCTCTTGACATTCTGTCGTACGGTCGTATATGCGGGAAGCCTAATCTTACGAGTACTGTACGTATGCTTATAACGTGCTCCTGAGGCTGGCCTCGCGGTGTTACCTACTAGAACGAACAGAATATCAGCAACACTGCATTTCCGCCAGGGTTGGAAATTTGTGGTGTACCGGCATTTTTATAAACATTAGCTTGTGTTCGTGCAGAGATATTTCTATTTCATTGTACATTCTCCATATTTTGTACGAAACTTAGGTTTTCCTTCCTTTCATCGACAAGTGTAAGTGAAATTGAAAATTACGGAGTAGGTGTAGTTCTGACTTCGTTTTCTGGTCAGAGTGCTGATGGTCTTGTCGATTCACCCAACACCGTAGCGTAAACAGAAAGTCCAAAGAACTTATATTTGTAAAGTAAGTCTTCATACCAAATTATGTAAATTAATATGCTAGTTACGCCTTATATTTACAAAGTAGTTTTACTTTCACTGGAAATAGAATAATTTACTTTTATCGTGAACGGGGATTTCCTCGCTCGTTCCCTCTCTGTGAAAACTTGCCTCCTGCTCAGGACGCTACAAGGGAGCGTGGCTCGGGGCGCGAGTTTCGTGATGGTAGAGCTTTGTTTGTGATTCGTGTCTTGTGCAGCGATCAGATTTATGCAAGAAGTGCCGGACTGAAATGCAAGAACAATCGAGTTCTTAATTGAGTGAAGATGTAATCATCGGTAAGGTAGGACCCACTTTTGGTCTTTCATGTTTCCTTCTTATAATAATCATTTCTAAAATGTTTTCAACTATATTTTCCTTTGCAAGTAGCAGTGGCAAGTGACAGCAAAATATTTAAAAAAATTCAAAGTTGTTGAAACGTTATTTAATGCGTTAACACTGTCGTTGAATAAATATTACAAGCAGACATTTTTTTTATGCAGCCGACACAAGCGAAGAGGTAGGCAGTTTCGTTTACCCTGAAGGGATAACAAGAGAAGAGGGCGTTCAATGAGAGTACAATGCAAGGGAAGACTTTTTTTGGGTTTAGGACAAAGGGTGTTGTGTTATGCAGGCACGTATCCAGAGGGGGGGCTTAGGGGGCTCGAGCCCCCCCGAAAGTTTTAGGTTTACACTGGATAAAATGAGGTTTTTGGTTTCTTGTGGTGTGAAATAAAATAATGTGACAATAATTTAAGGAGAGAAATAATTATCGAGGCAAGACGGAGAATGTTCCGTAACCCTGTTATTGATAATAGCACGTATCCAAGGTGGGGCAACGGGGGTTCGACCCTCTCCCCAGGAAATTTTTCAGTTTACGTTAGATAAAATTAGGTTTTTGGCTTCTTGAATAATGTGAATAATGTAAGAAGAGAAATAATTATCGAGGCAAGGTGAAGCATGTTTTATACCCCTGTTATTGTTAATAGCACGTATCCAAGGTGGGGATGAGGTGGCTCGAGCCCCCCCCCCCAGGAAATTTTTCAATTTACACTAGGTAAAATTAGATTTTTGGCGTCTTGAATAATGTGAAGATAATAAATTTATAAATCTGAGAGAAATAATTATCGAAACAAAACGGAGAGTGTTCTATAACCTTATTATTGTCAATAGCACGTATCCAAGGTGGGAATCAGGAGGCTCGAGCCCCCCTTCAGGAATTTTTTCTGTTTACACTAGATAAAATTAGGTTTTTGGCTTTTTTAATAATGTGACGTGATTTAAGGAGATAGACAATTATCGAGGCAAGACGGAGAATGTTCTATAACCCTGTTGTTGATAATATTGCACGTAAACTTTTCTTACGTTTTCGGTGTTGTCGCAGCGCACTTGAGCACTATGTAGAGACTTGTCAGCATTTGGAAGCTGCACAACAAAGGTAGCGCCACACGTAGGGTGATTCGTTGTAATTTCTAATCTCTGGAAGGCGGGAGAGGGAACGTTCTTGAATGAGAGAAGGAGTCAACTACTGGCAATATTAACGAATCGTTTTATTTGCGGAATGTTCTAGAATATAATGAGGATATAAATACACGGATTTAATTTTTCTGTTGATCTGTACAAAGAATCGGTTAATGAGATTTCAGAGGTAAGTGTGACAATTCATACAGTCGATTGGTGATCAGATCAGTTAACGTCCTCTGGTTGCTTTATAAGATATAGTGATTCGAAAATGAAGACATTGACGACAGCAGAACTTCCGGGGCCTCAGCGTAGTGCTAGTTCGGTTCGAGGGCCGAAGAGATCAAGGCTTCTCTCTCTCGTGTGAATATTTCAGCAGTAGCGGATATTGGAGTGGTTTATTAAAACAGAAATAAGCTGCATAGATGAACTGAAAATCAAAGTTTTGAGTGTTGATTTAGTTTTGCCAGAAATAAATTTCGTATATGCAGTCCGAGAATTTCATGGTATAAAAAAATACTTTTGTTTAAGCCTACTGGGTTCGAAACACATTCAAACACTTAACTACCGTAAAGAGACAGTCGAAAATTTTATGAATGTCGAGAAGAGAAAGTAAGATGTTCCATATGTAGACATTTTAGGTGGAAATTGCAGGCTCTACCAGGACCCAAATCAGGGCTCTACCAACTGAGCCACCTAGCCATCCTTGACTTCAATCGATTATTCGTTAAAATGTCTACATAGTACATGTCCTGTGTATATCAAATCGTAAGGTGTTGCCTGTATAGTGAACAAGCACAGAAAATATAGGAGAGAGAAGAAAACTGAGGATCATTCCCACCTGTTGAGAAGAATTTTTTTTCTGTGGTCAACAAGAGCTACTACTTCGAGGTGACAATGACAGTGGCCTAATAAGGGAGATTTCACACCATGTCGCCTGAAGATTAAGTTTGTGTCGTTTGTGCGGCCTTTTGTGTCGCTACGGTGTGAAACGTTGCTGTTGATTGGCCCATTCCAATCGACATGTATCGCGTGTCCCTTCGGTCTGAAACCTTCCTAAGTCTTGAAAATCCAAGTCACAAGGATGGAAAATTAGGGCCTTGTTAAGGTTAGGTGTGAAGGCAGGCAGACGACAGCACCCTAAAGGATCATATCCAAACCTGCAGGAAGAACGCATCTTACTTCAATCTCCAATGCGGAATGATAAGAACTTCTGGTGAGTTGATTTTAAAAAATGTGTCCGAGATAGAGAGAAGCGTGCCCAGGATTTTCGGAAGGGAGAGGGGTTACGCATACTACTTTTGGTGGTCAGTTCTGATTTTGCCATTTTTTTCCTGTCTTTGACGTTCCTCTTTTTTTTTAAAAAAAAAAAAAAAGAAAGGAATATTGGGTCAAATGGGGTTATGACCTCACCAACCCTCCCTTGGGCACGTCACTGGAGGTAAATGAGTAAGCACTTGATCATACTGGGAGACGAAACATTAGATGTGTTGGGAACGGAAGGGTTTTCACTGTGCATTAATTGTTTCGTGATCCACCTGTATTCGAGAAGACTTCCTTTATTTCGTGCTTGTGAGTGCTAAGGCCTGAATCTGAACAATTTGGTGGGTTTCGGCTTTTATAAGAGCTGCAAACATGGGAGGACAAGACACGTTAGTCGTGTTCAGGCTGCGTCCAGTTCGCAGCCCGCAATTTGAATCTCGCGTTGTCGAGTGGATTGTCCATCCCGTGCATGTGTAACAGCTTCGTAAAAACACTCAAAGACACCATAGATGTTTTTATGCCTGATGAGAAGAAATGGACAAACACACATACTGAGATGGTTCCGGCACACAATGGTAATGCATGGAAACAGAGGAGTCGAGTGGTAAAAATGTTCCGATTTCACGTTCTGATTAAAATGACAGCCTTACAGTGGCGACGATTTAAGGGATAGTTGCTCCACATTTTTTATTTTCTTGCCTCAACATAATGGCCTCTTAATGTTAAGCCTTGGCTACCAAGAGAAAGTAAACTTTCCTTGCAACGCCCTCCGCTCCCCTCCCCCCCGTTTTGGAACCCAATTGCCACCACTGGTCTTGAACATTTGAAGTTCTTACTATACCCCTTAAAAAAAAATGGTGTTGAGCCCCCCCCCCCCGAAAGGAATTCCTGGATACGTTCCTGGTGTTATGGGATTATTGCTCGGGCCATGTCTGTTTCAGGTCTGGCGGAACAGGCCAGTGTTGTCACATTGGATTGGCAGAAAAGAGCTGAATTGCGCCTAAAAATTGTGATTCTATTATCTCAAGCAACTACATTTATTATAACCTGTTTATATGTTACATCGTAACCTGTCGTGTTGCCGGGTCCCAAACAAGGATCCTGTGTTCTATTATCACGTAAAGGTGTCTACTAACACAAGGGGTAGAACAAATTAGGATGCGAAGTATACACACTGAATGAGAGAGGTCACCTTTACTTATGTGTTTTCCTTGAAAGCCCCGTGGTGGTCTTCCTAACACGTTACGAAGCCAGGTGACCTAATTGTGGTCATGCCAATGTTTCCTGATCATCTTTAATTCATTCTCCATACATTCTCGTCGTCACGATTAACATAGAGCAGAACAAATGAGACGAAAATATTCAAAACTTAAATTATGTTTACTTGCACATACAGGTGTCAGAAATTCATTTATCTAGAAAGCCAAGACCGGAATTAACTACAACCATTCCATTAGTTAGACAACAGATAACAATAGTGTTTTCCTCGGTGCGAGGAAGTCTTGCTAAAAAAAACTAAGTTGGCAGCAGTAGAACGTACCAAACTGACAGTCGCTGAAAGTGCGGAATTCTGTCGTCTGCTCACGGCACAAACGTCAGACTGACCCGAAAATTATGGGGGCGGGGTTTCTACCCCTTTTCACCTCAATTGCAAAATAAATTTAGAAAAAAAGTGATGAAGAATTGACAACAGGGCTCGAGCACTATTCGTTGGATTTTCGCGATGTCCCATGATTGGTAGTTCTTTCTGGAGGTGTGTGCATAAATCAGGGGTTGAAAAAATACAAACAAATAAAAAAAAACGAAATTAACAAAATCTATCGATGGCATCTGGTGGGCGGGAGGAGAACGTCTAAGACATAATTATCGTATTGATGGCCGGTAACAACACTTTTGAAAACGTGACGCCACTGGCAAGTAAAGAAGCGGCCTGGAGAGACATTGAACCACTCTCCATGACATAGCCCCCCTCCCTTTCTTTTTACATATTTAAGCAACTAATGGAAGTTATCATACTTTTGTGCCTACCCTGCTAGGAAATCTACGCTTCGCCACTGTGAAGGAGTCATCTTCGGACTGTTTATAGTCATCTTTTCCTCCGCGGCATTGTCGTCTACGTTTTTCATCTTTTAACGGGGTCCGATCTCGCGTATCGCGGGAGCGCCGTCCTAATTGGTTCAATGGGTTATCAGTCTTTTTGATTTTCAAAAGGTCTCGGATTTGATGTGAAGGGTTGGGACCACCGCCCCCTCCCCTTTTCTGTTTTCTTCATATTGTGCATACACCTCCGCGAGTTGAACGGAATTTGAAGTTTTAGCCTTGCGAGTGATCGTTCGTTTTGGATGAGGAGCCGAGTGAACGGGATCGTGAACGTTCTGCTTGCCGTGTCTTGAATATTTTAACGGCCACATGTGGCCTATCTTGGCTTGGAGTCACTGCCATTGACTGCAGGAACTGCGCTGCCTGTGTTCCTGCACAGGAATCTGGATTATAGCCCAGTAAATATGGGGTTGCGAGCTGAAATAATTTATAAAAAGCTAATTTTTTCAGGGTTTGATCTTTGTTACTTCCCGAATGAAATCCCAAAAGTCCCCTAAAATCCCATGTGCGCATCACCTACAAAATGGCGGACAAAGATGACGGCCATGCTCGCAACACATGTTGTCCTTTGTTCTTTAATAACTTTCGATAATTTAAAGCTGTCATTCCTGTTTTCACTATTTTACACAAAAAATGTTGGAGAATCAGATTATGTATTGAGATGACAGGTAAATACGTATTTAACGATACTAACAACAAAAATGTTACTTTATTATTTCCTTATAATTTCATTTCTCCACCTTTAAATATAAATATCTATAAAATTGAGAGAGTAATGAAAAATATTCAAAATGGAATCCGTAGAGATTTTATCTGACTGCAAAACGATGCTCTTGAAAATAAAATTTCGCTTACGATAAAGCACCATACATGCATACTACATAAAAGTAACTTAATGTTATTCATACTGAAATATTAAAACTTGCATGTAATAATCTTGAGAATGATCCACCTCCAGCTTTCCTTTATTACAAAAAAGCTTCATCATCTTCAAAATCATCAGCAACTGGCATGTTGGAACAAGAATTTCCTTGACAGTAGTAACAAAATTTCGAACACACCAGTCCGACCTTTCTGCATTCACATCTATCATCACAGCCTTTCTGTGTTGTGATCTTGCACTGGCACGATACCAGGTTGAGCAGGTTGCCAGGAACAGCTGGTAAGTTTGTTGTAACTGGAAACAATTTACCTTCTCTTGAGTGCCACCCCCCCCCCCCCCTCTCTTTGGTTGGTTCCAAATTATTCCCTGACCATTGCTGTACTTGAAGATTTACACGGAGACTGTGTTGGGAAGCAGCTGCACTTGTTGGAGGTAACATTGCTAAATTGAATGATGAAGATAGTTTCCTAGCCACTGTTTTGTTGTACAAATTATATCTGAGTTCATCTAAAGAGACATTGTTCTTTCCTCCATATAACTTCACAATAAATCTTTCTTCTACTTCAATTGCTGTTTGAGGATCTAGATCAGAGTTGTTGAATGCTGTAACTACTTTAGAGAGTTCTGGGTCTTTCTGAAGAATCTTGAATGCAGTCTGCTTTCCTTTGTTAAATAAAGCAGATGTCGTGTGACATCCTGTGATGGCATGGAAGAACAGAAAAGTGTCTTTAAGTCACTCTAGGCTTCTCTGAATATTGCAAATGCGGAAGCATTTGCCTTTACTTCTGTTCGTTTGTGGCCTCATAAAATACTAGTGTTTGGATGTCCACGAGTAATTAAAATCGACAGCAAGTCAAAGTCACTTCCTACAACAGCAACATAAATATTTTTGTCACCAATACTAATCGCAGTGGCAGCAATCAGAGCATCTGCATCTCCTTCAGCTTGGTACACTGCGATACCCACAGAGTGAAAGCGACTGTTAAGCATGTCAATCAAGCGAGCCTTATGTTCGGAGTTACGTAGAAAGTGTGCTTGATCAGTTGTTACCTTCATATTTTCCTCGAATGCAATCGTAGCAGACATCTTTGACATCGTTCTCCTCTGCCGTTCAACATCTTTGGTATTAGTATTATTGCCTGTCGCATACATATCAAAAACTACTGCTTCTCAGGGTGAAAAATGATTCTGTACATATGTAACATATTTTTTTTTACAAATTTCCGCGTATGTGTCAAGAGCAGACCAAATGACAGTGTGAAGTAGGAAGCCACCATCTACAATATAAGTTAATTCTGATGGTGGTTGTACACAGGGTTCGTTACGTTACGTTAGAAAAGTTCCCGGATTTGAACCGACCGGGGATCGAACCCAGGACCTTGAGCATTCGTTTAATGAAATTGTAAGTAATAAAATAATCCGTAATAGCCAATTATACTAGGGTAGGCCCGGCCTCCGGGCCTCTTATGACGCTTCGCCACTAAAGTTTTTGCTATAATGAGATATTGTACGTTGTGAGAGTGGTGACACAATGTACATGTTGCTTATATTAAACATTTCGTGGGTCAGGACGAGACACCTCGCCTTGTAATTAAGGGGTCCCACACGCACACACAGTGCTTTGGATTCCACTTTAAAGTGTAGATCCAGTCCCGATTAGTCTATGTGTGCACAAATTGGACTTCAAACAACAAATCAATCAATCTTTTCGTTAATCTATAAATGTCTCATTTATTATTTATTTATTTACATTACTTTTCTAAGTAGAACACATATCTCTGATAAAAATAATGAAGGTAGATAATGAATGTGTTTTGTTACGTATTCTTTCACCATCTCTTTACTGTTCATATAGGTAAGGTAAAGTTCCCATTCCACATTACACCGTGCCCTTAACCACACATATTCGATCCCATCACGCTCCCGCCGACTTAGCCCACCCCAAGGGTTGTCCCCAAAAACTCAATTATTTGAGGCTGGATGAACCTCAAAGTCGCTTCATGCAGGGGAAAAAGCTGGAAAATTTCCGACCTTAGATCACACACATAAGGGATCGAACTCTGCCTCGCAACAATCAGAAGCCCTCCCGGCCTCTATTCACATAGCTAATCCATAATTATTTCTACCACTTTTGGTTAATCGCAACGATGAGTGATAATTGAAGAACACGCATGGCCAGGCCAACACACGGGAACGTCGGTGGCGAGATCGAAAGTCGACCATTTATCGCTTTTGGTCTTATAGTATTATTGGCAGATATTGTAATATGAAGACAATTTTGCTAGTATTATTACATGTGATATAATTGAGAACTCTTCCCGAAATATATTTCTAGATAAGCACCTACACGTCTATGCCACGCCCCAGAAATAAAGTAATAATAATAATAATAATAATACATTTTCATTATTCAGCGGGCGAGGTTCAGCCAAGGGCTGCTCTGCCACCTAACCCTTGTCAATATGATAATACATAGAAGATTAGATAAACTTATAGAGCAGTAAGCTAAACGTAATAATAAAAAAATAAAAAATGAAGAAAAAAATACATAGGAATTAGTTGCATACAAAAAAAAGTGTAACTAGAAATACAAAAGACAATAGTAATAATAATACAATAATACAATTCCTTATAGTGAGTAAACGATATAATGAGTAAAAAATTAGTTGTAACTATTGGAAAATATTGACAACTCATCGTTGTTTTCAAATGAGTTTTTCAAGGCTGAGGGAAAGCTTGCGTGCGCAATGACGTCACAAATTTACAATCCCAGCCCCTCGCGGAAAAGAGACTGTTAAGAACAGACCTCTTCAAGAGCGGTAGGAGAAAGTCTTCATGGACATTGGCATCAAGTAGCAGTTTCTCCTAGTGAAATGTTGCGTATTCTGGAATATTCAGTTGTTGACGATTATCATTTTTATTTGATATCAAAATATATCATAAACCCACCTAAACACTGTGATTATAATACCTAAAGCGCAGAAAATAATACAAAATAGAAATATGTTCCCATTGTAAAATAATTATAATTTTAAATGCATTCCTTATGAGGGGTCAAAATGGCCCCTTTCCGCTGTTCTACGGGGTATCAAATCCTTCGCCGTTCTAGTGTTAAAAAAATTTTATACCTCTTTCAGGTGTATACTACCTGGTACTATCATTGTGTCAGATGCCTGGAGAGCCTAGAACCGTATAAACGAAATTGGAGGCGGCGTCTACGAACATCAGATTGTGGTCCACCAGAAAAACTTTGTAGACCCCAATGATGCACAGGTTCACACACAAAATGTTGAGAACATGTGGATGAGAGCAAACAGGAAACTTAGACGCCAGTTTGGTACCTCTGAAGCCCTGTTTCCCTCATACTTGCACGAATTTATCTGGAGAAACCAGTTCCCACACACTACCATTTTCAGTGAATTTTTAATATGTGTTAATAATCAGCACCCAGTGTTACGCCCGATTGTATAAAACAGTTGATCCTCGATTAGCCAGTAAAATTGATCTGCAGTCACGCTGAACTCTGATTTTGTGTTGAACTGAGATTCATGGCCGCGTGCACCAACGCCGATTATTTCGAAGTTCAGATGAACGAGATGAATTTTAATCCACTCCAAGGCCCGATTGTATAAAACAGTTGATCCTCGATTAGCCAGTAAAATTGATCTGCAGCCACGCTGAACTCTGATTTTGTGTTGTATAAAAGTTGAACTGAGATTAAGTCCCTGCGATCTGGGATCAAAGTTGATCCGCGATTTTTCTCCGATCAGCAGACATTGCCCGTAGTTCAGCTGTTGTAACATGGCTGTACTAACGAATATTTGCTTGTAAAATGTGTTGCAAGTGAACGTATGCAGCAAGACAGGAGAATCAATTCATAAAATCCTGTTTCCATAATAATAAAGAAGAAGCAACACAACGAGGTGAACATTGATACATATTTCTTCCATTTTTCTTTCTTTCCATATATCGTGTGTCATTGTTATATACTGTTTGAAATACCATGTATTTTTTCCTTCAAATTTGACTTAAATGACTGCAAGAGCATATTGTAACATTGTTTAACTGCACGATCAGAGAAAAGTAACTCGAGAACAATCGAGTGTTGATACAAACCGAAAACATGACCCGCTTACATTTTCTTGTTGATATCATTGTAAAACTTGCATTGGGATGAAGAGGGAGTATAAAAATATTACCATTTCACTTTACTGCATCCAGCCAAGTGTTATTGCAATTCAATGTTGTCCGCAGAATGGAACAGATCATGTAACTTTGGCTGTAGTGTATATATCTACTGCTTTATGAACCGAGCAAGTTGCATTTTAGTTGGTAATGCTTTCTCTCCTCCCGATATATGAATAACATATTTTATTTCGAATATTATTTGTTTTGAGCATTTTACATTTCACAACGTAGGTTATTCAAGTGCAAGGAAAATTCCGTATATTAACTAACTAACTAACTAACTCTCTAGCCTTCTTAAACCCGAAGGTTCATGGCTGCAGCAACACAGGCCTTCCATCTGTCCCTATCTTGAGCAACATCTATATACTCTTTTCCATCCCTACCGATTTCCCTTAGGTCCATCTCAACGTTGTCCCTCCATCTTCGTCTTGGCCTCCCTACTGGTCTCTTACCATCAGGTTTCCCAACAAGAATCCTGTAAACTCCTCTTTCCTCTCCCATTCGTGCCACATGGCCTGCCCACCTAAGTCTTCTTGATTTAATTATTCTAATAATGTCTGGACATGAATACAAATTATGTAGTTCTAAATTATGTAACCTTCTCCACTCACCTGTCTCCTCATCCCTTTTAGGTCCAAAGATTTTCCTAAGGATCCTATTTTCAAATTATTTTCCTGTAGTTTACGGTTATTACAAGCATAAGAAAACAGTTTTTTCTTTGTGACGTTTCAGGAGAACACACGCTCCTTTCATCAGACATTTATTTTCATTTTGACTAAAGATACAGTTATAACAATGGTTAGTAATTTTTAAACAAAAAGAATCTGTTATATAATGGATGTTGTCAATGTTACATTGTTGTAATATAGCAACTTAACTGTGAAAAAAGCAGTCTTTTTTTTTTTTTTTTTTTTTTTTAAATTATGAATCCCAAATATCATCAGGTAATTCAAATTCATCATTGTTTTCACAAAGTCTCTTGATGTTTTCTGTTACATTAAATTTTAAAGATGGTGGCTTACTCCATTTGTGAAAAAGAAAACTCCACACTGGATCTATGTTACCATTTTCATTATTTAATTTATTCCAGTGTTCTTCTGCAATGAACGAGGCTTCCCAGACATTCAACTCTGTGTTTCCCGTTAATCTTTTTAAAACCCTTCTCTTTTTAATCAAATGCTTCTCTTCGATGATATGAGTTGACAAACCTGTTCTTGGGTTTAGATTTATAATGTCCAAATCATGTTCGTGCCATCTTATTGCCATTTTCCTTGCTGTTTGTCCCACATAATCTTTTGAACATGAACAACTTATATTATATATTCCTGTGGTTTCCACATCTGGTAGCGAGTTTCTCATTTTGAATTCATTAAATGTACATTCCAAACTTCTTGGTGATTTAAAAACAATTTTGAAATTAAAACTTCTAAAAATTTTTGCAATTTTATGTGAGAATCCCTTGTGGAATGGAATGCACACAAATTTCTTTTCAACAGATTTTTCATCTTTGTCTGTATTTCTCTTTTCCTTTAGTTTTCTTTCAACTTGTTTTTTGATTTGGTTTATTCTGTTAGTGTGAAAGCCATTTTCTTTTGCTATATTAAAGAGCCTTTCTTCTTCATTTTTGATATCCTCATTATTAGAACATAGTCTTTGTGCTCTCAGGAAAAAATTTAAAAATATGTTATCCATTGTTATACGCGAATGTTCTGATTTGGCATGGATGTATTTTTCCCCCCGCTAATTTTTTTCTATGGACTGATGTTTGAATTATTGAGTCAGTTGTCTTAATTTGCAGATCAAGGAAAGAAATTACATTGTTATTCATGGGTTCGCAAGTGAATTTTATGCGATGATGTGATTCAAGATGGCACGAACATGATTTGGACATTATAAATCTAAACCCAAGAACAGGTTTGTCAACTCATATCATCGAAGAGAAGCATTTGATTAAAAAGAGAAGGGTTTTAAAAAGATAAACGGGAAACACAGAGTTGAATGTCTGGGAAGCCTCGTTCATTGCAGAAGAACACTGGAATAAATTAAATAATGAAAATGGTAACATAGATCCAGTGTGGAGTTTTCTTTTTCACAAATGGAGTAAGCCACCATCTTTAAAATTTAATGTAACAGAAAACATCAAGAGACTTTGTGAAAACAATGATGAATTTGAATTACCTGATGATATTTGGGATTCATAATTTAAAAAAAAAAAAGACTGCTTTTTTCACAGTTAAGTTGCTATATTACAACAATGTAACATTGACAACATCCATTATATAACAGATTCTTTTTGTTTAAAAATTACTAACCATTGTTATAACTGTATCTTTAGTCAAAATGAAAATAAATGTCTGATGAAAGGAGCGTGTGTTCTCCTGAAACGTCACAAAGAAAAAACTGTTTTCTTATGCTTGTAATAACCGTAAACTACAGGAAAATAATTCTATCATGCAAGCAATGCGTACATACAAGAAAAACTACTATTTTCAAATACTCTCAATTTATGTTCCTCCTTCAATGTAAGGGACCAAGTTTCACACCCATATAATACTACAGGCAAAATTACGGTTTTGTATATTTTAACTTTTAGTTTCTTAGATATTAAACGAGAAGACAAAAGTTTATGAAGAGAGAAGTAACATGCATTTCCTGAATTAAGCCTACTTTTTATGTCCTCTTTAATATAATTTTCATTTGTTAATATTACTCCTAAGTATTTGAATTTGGAAACTGTTTCAAACGAGTTGTTATCAATAATTAGATTTTGATTATTACCTAACACTTGGTTTCGGCCTGTAAGCATATATTTAGTTTTCTCTTTGTTAACTTCCAAACCTATCTCTTTAGCAGTTTTGAAAAATATTTTAGCATTATTCTTAATTGTATTCACATCATTCCCCAGTAAGTCTACATCATCTGCATATGCTAACAACTGAGTCACACCATTTAATTTTAGTCCTCCTTTAGTTTCGTTTACCTTCCTAACAGCATATTCTAAGGCAAAATTAAAGAGCAATGGAGATAATGCATCTCCTTGTTTTAACCCATCATGAATTGTAAATTTGTCAGACATATTAATACCCACACGAATTTTACTTTCTGTTTCACTGGTGCATATTTTTATCATACTAACAAGCTTCTTAGGTATTCCAAACTCTACTAATATATTATATAATTTATCTCTTTTGACCGAATCATATGCTTTTTTGAAATCAATGAATAGCTGATGGACATTTTGATTATATTCCCACTTTTTTTCAAGTGTCTGTCTGATGTGAAAAATTTGATCTGTAGTTGATCTGTTGCGTTTAAATCCACATTGATAATCACCTATAATTTCATTAGCATATGGGGTTAGTCTTGTTAAAAGAATGTTAGATAATATTTTATATGTTGTTGAGAGTAGAGAAATTCCACGGAAATTATTGCAGTTCATTTTATCACCTTTTTTAAACACAGGAACAATTATGGATTCTTTCCACTGTTGAGGGATTTCTTCTTTATTCCATATTAAACAAATTAATTTATGAATTTGACATATTAAGGTAATCATGTACAATTGGGTTGTATTAATACGCAGGCGCGGGATCCATGCATTTTGTGAGGCGGAAGATCTACAACGTTGCCAGTTCTCTTTGTAGCGTCTTCGATGGCATTAGGGGTGTGTAGGTGGCAGCATGCATATTAATGAGCAATTGCACATTCCAATATCTACCGGTATCATGGGTATTTGTTGTTGCAGATTTTTGCTCGGAAATTCACGTTTTGCGAGGTGGAAGATCTCCAACGTTGCCAGTTCTCTCCTTTTTAGCATCTTCGCAGTCATTATGCGTGTTAGGGAAAGATTTTTTAGGGTCAGGACGGGAATTTTTAAAATCCCAACATTCCTTCCATTCGGGATGGGAAAAAATCGTCATTTCCGGACCAAGTCGGGAAATTTTCCGGAAAGGAAGAGGTCGAAATTTCCAGAACTTCTGTAAATCTCGAATTGTACAGTGGGATCCATGAGTATTACCGTGCAAATTGTCCATGACTATTTTCATTATTATTTTTTTAAAACCTGTGTGTTTTTAAGCGATGGATTTTTATGTACAGCTTGTTTTGAGTTTTTTTAAAATTATTGAAGCTGTTATTGTGTCAAATAAAGTGCACGAACATGGTGATGGACAATTTGCAAGGTAATACTCATGGATCCCACTGTACACGTCATTTTTACCTTAAGTCATTGTTTTCGCATTTCTGGAATAAAAACTAACAATTTCCAATAATTTTCACACTTCATTTTAAAACGACCATTCGGTATTTCTCGACTGATTAGGTTAACGAAAAGTCGGGAAATCATTTCCCGAATTCGGGATCGGGACGGGAGATTTTTCCCCGATATCCGGGTCCCAACTTTTCGGGATCCCGCACACAGCATTTACATCATTTGAGGGATGTGCGAGATTCCGAAAAGTCGGGACTGGAATCGCGAAAAAAATTCCCGTCCCGATCCAGACTTTTCTGGATCCTGAGCAGTCGAGAAATATCGAATGGTCATTTTAAATAGTGTACGAGAAATGAGAAAACAATCAACTAAGGTGAAAATGATGTGTAAATTTCGGGATTTTCAGATATTCGGGAAATTTCAAACATTTCCCGTCCCCATCCCGTCCCGACGCAGAAAATTCGGTCCCGCACACCCCTAATTATTATATAAAGATTTTTTTTTACCTGGAATCCTAAAATTTATTGTCTTCCAATTTTCTACTTATACATCTGCATTTAAACAGCATTACATTATTATACAAACATTAAACAAATGTCATCTGGAATCGTAAAATATATTGTCTTCCAATTTTCAGTTTCACGTTGCTTAATGTTTCTGCGAATGCACAAAGAGGAGAAAATATGCTTGCATAAATAGAATTTTTTAATAAATATGTATTTATTTTAAATACTAAAAAGAGATATAACAACTTTCTTATACTCGGATTTGGAGCTATTGTTCATGTAAGGAAATGTTTATTATATTTATTTTGTGATTACACGACAACATGTTACAGGTGGACCATTAGTTCCTCTAAGTAGTAATATACGGAATTTTCCTTGCACTTGAATAGCCTACGTTGTGAAATGTAAAATGTGTTTGCATTTTCCTGAATGGAAAGAAATATTGAAACAACAGTGGCGCTTGTCCTCTCGGATGTAAATTTTGCACAAAACAAATAATATTTGAAGTAAAATATGTATCATTTATATATCGGGAGGAGAGAAAGCTTTACCCACTAAAATGCAACGTGCTCGATTCATAAAGCTTCGACATGTTCACAGACTCACGTAGTGTGCTGAAAAAAAGATAATCACAACAATAAGTTTATAAATTTATGTAAATATTGTGTACATAGACGGTCATACTTTCATGTACTATTTTTTCTCCTCTCTCTTGTTATTTATTCACAGTGTATTGTGTTCAACATAATTGGGAAATGTATCCTGTGCTGAACACATAAATAATAATAATAATAATAATAATAATATATACACTACAACCAAAGTTACATGATCTGTTCCATTCTGCGGACAACATTGAATTGCAATAACACTTGGCTGGATGCAGTAAAGCGAAATGGTAATATTTTTATACTCCCTCTTCATCCCAACGCAAGTTTTACAAAGATATATCAACAAGAAAATGTAAGCGGGTGTATTATCGGTTTGTATCAACACTCGATTGTTCTCGAGTTACTTTTCTCTGATCGTGCAATTAAACAATGTTACAATATGCTATTGCAGTCATTTAAGGCAAATTTAAAGGAAAAAATACATGGTATTTTAAACAGTAAATAACAATGATACACGATATATGGAAAGAAAGAAGAATGGAAGAAATATTTATCATTGTTCACCTCGTTGTTCATGCTTCTTCTTTATTATTATGGAAACAGGATTTTATGAATTGATTCTCCCGTCTTGCCGCATATGTCCACTTGCAACACATTTTACAAGCAAATATTCGTTAGTACAGCCATGTTAAAACAGCTGAACTACGGTCAATGTCTGCTGACCGGAGAAAAATCGCGGATCAACTTTGATCGCAGATCGCAGGGACTTAATCTCAGTTCAACACAAAATCAGAGTTCAGCGTGACTGCAGATCAATTTTACTGGCTAATCGAGGATCAACTGTTTTATACAATCGGGCGTTACACTGGGTACTGATTATTAACACATATTAAAAATTCACTGAAAATGCTAGTGTGTGGGAACTGGTTTCTCCAGATAAATTCATGCAAGTATGAGGGAAACAGGGCTTCAGAGGTACCAAAATGGCATCTAAGTATCCTTTTTGCTCTCATCCACATGTTCTCAACATTTTGTGTGTGAACCTGTGCATCATTGGGGTCTACAAAGTTTTCCTGGTGGGCCACAACCTGATGTTCGGAGACGCCGCCTCCAATTTCGTTTATACGGTTATAGACTCTCCAGGCATCTGACACAATGATAGTGCCAGGTAGTATAAAATTGAAAGAGGTATAAAATGTTTTTAACACTAGAACGGCGAAGGATTTGATACCCCGTAGAACAGCGGAAAGGGGATATTTTGACCCCTCATAAGGAATGCATTTAAAATTATAATTATTTTACAATGGGAACATATTTTTATTTTGTATTATTTTCTGCGCTTTAGGTATTATAATCACAGTGTTTAGGTGGGTTTATGATATATTTTGATATCAAATAAAAATGATAATCGTCAACAACTGAATACTCCAGAATACGCAACATTTCACTACGAGAAACTGTTACTTGATGCCAATGTCCATGAAGACTTTCTCCTACCCCCCTTGAAGAGGTCTGTTCTTAACAGCCTCTTTTCCGCGAGGGGCCGGGATTATAAATTTGTGACGTCATCGCGGACGCAAGCTTTCCCTCTGCCTTGAAAAACTCATTTGAAAACAAGGATGAGTTGTCAATATTTTCCAATAGTTACAAGTAATTTTTTACTCATTATATCGTTTACTCACTATAAGGAATTGTATTATTATTACTATTGTCTTTTGTATTTCTAGTTACTTTTTTGTATGCAACTAATTCCTATGTATTTTTTTCTTCATTTTTTTGTATCTGTTTTTACGTTTAGTTTATTACGTTTAGTTTACTGCTCCATAAGTTTATCTAATCTTATATGTATTATCATATTGACAAGGGTTAGGTGGCAGAGCAGCCCTTGGCTGAACCTCGCCTGCTGAATAAAGAAAATTTATTATTATTACTTTATTTCTGGGGCATGGCATAGACGTGTAGGTGCTTATCTAGAAATATATTTCGGGAAGAGTTCTCAATTATATCACATGTAATAATACTAGCAAAATTGTCTTCATATTACAATCAAAAGCGTTAAATGGCCGACTTTCGATCTCGCCACCGAAGTTCCAGTGTCTTGGTATGGCCATGAGTGTTCTTCACCAATTTCAGCCAATTATCACTCATCGTTGCGATTAACCAAAAGTGGTAGAAATAGTTATGGATTAGCTATGTCAATAGAGGCCGGGAGGGCGTCTGATTGTTACGAGACAGAGTTCGATCCCTTATGTGTGTGATCTAAGGTCGGAAATTTTTCCGGCTTTGTCCCTGCATGAAGCGACTTTGGGGTTCATCCAGCTTCAGAAGCTTGCATTGGTGAAATCCTCAAAGCGGTACTTATCACTTGTTGTTTCGATATGAAATTGTATCTATTCATACCGAAGCGACAAACACATGGCGCTTTGAAGCAAACCCTCAGAATGCAACTTTTCGACCGGAAACGACACGGCAAGCTTCCATGTGTCACTCAGACTGGTCCGTTTTCCCAATAACATATATCGTCTCGCCCCGGTCTGTTTGTAGCGCATGCACGGTTAATACTTGCTTTTAGGGAGATTTTACACCGAAGCGACACGTGGCATGTGTAGCTTAAGGATTTCACCAATCGAAGGCAGGCTTTGTGCGACCTGTCACGCCTTTACAGCGTGAAACGTTGCTGTTGATTGGCTCATTCTCAAGTGCTATGTGCCCGACCCTGTGGCCGAATGGTTAGCACATCGCGCTGCGACGCCAAGGGTCCCGGGTTCGAATCCTGGTCGGGCTTGGTTGTTTGTGAATGTCCATTCATCAATTTCATCATTTCATCAGTCATCCCCATCTTCGCAAATTAGCCAAGAGGCACAAAACGCGAAGTAAAATAAACTAAAATCAATCAATCAATCAAGTGGTATGTGACACGCGAGCGCTTGAGAATTCACACCGGAGTGGCAAGCGACATGGGCTTGCCCCTTTAGTCCAAGGGAGAATTCACACCAAAGCGACAGGCGACATGTGTCGCTTGAGGATTTCACCAACCGAATGCAGGTTTGTGCGGCCTGTCATCAGCTACTGTGTGAAACGTTGCTATTGATTGGTTCGTACCCAAGCGACACGTGCCGCCTGTCGCTTCGGTGTAAATTCTTCCCAAGGCAAAATATTTACCGCAGTTGAGCGAACAACACAACGAAGCGACACTATGCATGATGTTGGAAAAATGACTGTATCCAAGTGACACGCGAGCGACAAGCGACATGTGTAGTTTGTCGTGTCTCTTTGGTTTTTTTTAAAAAAAATGCATTCATTTCTGTAGTGTTGCTCACGAGACGGGACAGGCTTTTTAAAATTTGAGACGGGATGAGACTGACCACCTGCCTCGTCTCGTTTTTGAGACGAGACACGACACGGGACGAGACGGCTCCTGAAAAGTCTCGTCTCGTCTCGAAAGTCTCGAAAAAAATATAAACAAAATATCTAATCAATTGCAAATATTTATTTATTCAGAATAAAGCATTTTCTTTGGAAACCCAAAACAGCTTCTATTACATGAATGAATCTGTAAGATTCCCCCTCGAAAAATCCTAATTCGTCGTACGTTGTCCGGAACGAATTTGCCCAGACATTAGCCTCGTGTCCCTGTATCTTCCTACTGAAATTTCCTCAGAATACCTTAAATCTGGCAACTATCTGCTACCCCAAGAGCTCTCTTCCATTCATCCTTGCGCAAAACGATCCGTAGGTAGTCACTGCCATTCTTTTCCACGGCCCTGTTCCAACCATACTGGCGACAATCGTCATAAAATTTCTCGCCCAAACAGACCCTTCTTTCATTTGCGACCCTCTTCTCAAAATCCACAGCAGCCTCGAGTGGTGGTTGCAAACTTCAAAGATTTCGCACTAAAAACCTAGGTAAAGGTAAAGTTCCAAGTGCATATAACACAGTGCCATGAAGGCAGATTTACGGGATGTGGGGGAAAGGTCATTTTGGAGGCGAAGTGATCAGCATCACACTCCGGCTGCTTTTGCCCTCCAGGATTGCCCACATGCACCCGTTAATATGAGGCTGTTGAGCCCCGGAGCTACTTTATGCGGGAAAAATCTGGAATAATTCCGACCTTTATTCACCCACTCCGGGATTCGACCCCGGGTCTCCCGCCGGCAGTCAGACGCCCTAACAACTACACCACCGCGGCTCTAAAAAGCTAGTGCAATTAGATACTCTGCTTTGACTTAACGAACATAAAATTTGCCTGAAGTCAGAGGAGTAATAACCGACATGCGACAGCAACAAGTGTCGCTTTGAAATGAACCCACAGTAATAAATGCAACCTTCCGAACGGAAGCGACTAGACCGGCAAGCGGCACCTGTTGCTTTGTCGCTTGCGTGTCGTTCCGACTGGGCAGTTTTTTAATAGCTTGCATTGTGTCGCCTCTGTCTGTTGGTAGTGAATTCACAGTGAATTGAATTGAATTAAAATTTCTGGGTGCGTCGGCACTTAAGACCATTTCGCACCCTTCTATGTATACGGGGAAATGTCCCCTTATCTAAAATTCTGACTTAATTTTAAAAAAGGGGTGTAAATAGCCCCTTGGGAAAAACTAAAAGTGCAAGGTTGTAAAAAGACCTGCACGAGACAAACACAACACATTAAAAAGTCAGAATAAACTAAAAACCTCCTTACAGACGGTGGAAGAGTCCAGCTCTTCGCAAAAAACTAAAAACATGTGATAAAATACTGCTGTCATCACCCAAGAGGGATGACAAACAGCCGGAAAGGTTAAAAGTCTGCCGGAGGTAAGCAAGATCGACACATTCAACGAGAATGTGTCGGATGCTTAAAATAACATTACAGGTACGACACAACGGAGGGTCCAGCCCTTGCAGTAGGTGACCATGCGTGAGACGGCTGTGTCCTATACGCAGGCGGGTAAGAATAACGTCTTCTCGCCGAGAGGGACGAGACGAGGAACGCCAAACACCTATGGTGGGCTTAACAGCGTGAAGCTTGTTCCCCGTTTCCACATCCCACTCGGTCTGCCAAGTGTCAAGAAGGCGACAACGGAACACATTCTGCAGGTCGCTAGCTGGCAAAAGGTGGACGAGAACGTCGCCATCTGCATCAGCAGACTTGGCGGCAGCATCAGCTGCTTCGTTCCCCTGGATGCCCACGTGGCTAGGGACCCAACAGAAGTGTACATCCCCACTGGCAGATAAGGACACAAGCCGTCTGAATATGCGTTGCGCTACTGGATGCCGGGAATACGGCGAATCCAGAGACTGCAACACGCTGGTCGAATCACAGCACACAAGGACTTTCTACAGACCATTGACGTCTGCAAAGTCCAGTGCCTTTAGAATGGCGTACTACTCTGCCGTATAGATGGAACAGACAGGATGTAGCAAGTAACTGGAACTTTGAGAGTCTAGGACGAAGGCGCAACCAACTGATTCGAATGTCTTGGACCCATCCGTGTAAAACACATTAAAATTGGGGTGCTTCGCACGAAGTTCTAAAAACCGTTGCTGGTATACAACCATTGGTGTCTCTGACTTTGGAAGAGCAGTCAGAGAAAAATCGATAGAAGGTGCAGGAAACTCCCAGGTAGGGAGAGGCGAAATGAGTGGAGAGACGCCAGGAAGATTACTGTCAACACCAAGTGCTGACAGGATCTCGTCTGCACGAACACCAAATGGTCTAGTGACACTAGGGTGGAGCCGATACCTTGCCAGCCTACCCTCGTCTGAGATGGTGTGGAATGAAGGATGTGAAGGCATCGAGCGAAGATGGAGGAAGTAGTTAACTACCAGCCGCTGTATTCGCAGAGACAGCGATGGCTCAGATGCCGCTACATACAAACTGGCGACTGGACTGGTCCGAAAGGCACCAGTGCGCACACGTATACCAGCATGGTGGACAGTGTCTAGGATGCGAAGTCTAGATGGGCGAGCAGAAGAATACACAACACATCCATAATCTAGCTTCGACCTGATGAGTGCACGGTATAGAAGAAGCAATACCGTCCTATCAGCACCCCAAGAAGTATGAGATAAAACGCGTAAAAGGTTGAGAACTCGAAGACAAGAGAACTTTAACTGCTGAAGGTGAGGTAGCCATGTTAATTTCTTATCGAAAGTGAGGCCCAGGAAGCGGACCTCATTCACGAAGCACAGGGGAGACTTCCCCATGTACAGGTCAGGATCTAAATGACATGTACGCTGACGACAAAAGTGAACACACACGGATTTCTCGGATGAGAAGGTGAAACCTGTTTGGGAGGACCACTCAACCAAACGGTTTAACGTCAGTTGGAGTTGACGAGAAGCTGACGCGAGATTCCGTGAGCGACAAAAGATCGTGAGGTCGTCGACATAGAGGAGGCCATGTACAGGGGAAAGAATGTTTGCCATAACACTGTTTACTGCTATGGCAAACAGAGTCACACTAAGTACACTGCCCTGCGGGACACCGTTCCCTTGTTCGTGAAGATCCGAAAAGGAGTTCCCAACACGTACGCGGAAAAAGCGATCTGATAAAAAATTTTCAATAAAGTACGCCATATGGCCACGCACGCCCCAAGAATGGAGCTGCTTTAGGATGCCAAAGCGCCACGTTGTGTCATATGCCTTTTGGAGGTCAAAGAAAACTGCAACTAAATGTTCCTTGTTGAGGAATGCATCCTGAATATGTGTTTCCAGCTGAACCAGATGGTCCAGTGTGGAACGGTTGGAGCGAAAAACACATTGAAAATTACTTATCAATGAGTTTTCCTCCAAAAACCAGGTGAGACGCTTGTTGATCATGCGTTCCATCAACTTACACACACAGCTAGTTAAGGCAATAGGCCTATAACTCGAGGCTGCGGTGCGTTGTTTACCTGGTTTCAGGATGGGAACAATAATAGCTTCTTTCCAGGAAGTGGGGAAAGAGTCCTCCAACCAAAGCCTGTTGAATAACGCCAAAAGGAAATGTTTGGCTCCAATGGGCAGATGACGAAGCATCTCATAGTGGATCTTGTCCACTCCAGGAGCTGTATTCTTAGAATCTCGAAGCGCCTGATCGAACTCCCGTTCAGTGAATGGAGAGTTGTATGGCTCGGTGTTATGACTTCGAAAAATTAGAGGGCGTCGTTCCTGACGGTCCTTCTCACGGCGGAAACGTGGTTCATAATTTACAGAGCTAGACGCATCAGAAAACTGCGTGGCCAAGATATTAGCTATGTCTCCGGAATCAGTGTACAACGTCCCATCGTGCTCCAGAGCGCTCAGAGGAGTAGATGCACCCCCCTGGATGCGACGTACTTTGGTCCAAATGGCTTTCGACGAAGCCTGCTTCGTCAGAGAAGACACGTATTGGACCCAGCACGCCTTCTTACTGGCTCGAATAAGCCGACGGGCACGGGCACGCTTAATGCGGAACTGCTCGAGGTTTGCGGCAGTGTGGTTCCTATTGAATCGATCTAGGGCATGATTGCGGTCCTTGATGGCTGCACTGATCTCCGCAGTCCACCAGGGGACTGGGCGTCGCCTCGCAGGTCCACTGGGATGTGGAATGGAGGTGCGTGCAGCATCATGCACTCTTGACACAAATATATCTAAGGCGTCGATGGCTGGCAAAGTAGATGCTAGATCGACTTCAATGTCCACTGCACGCTCGAAGGCACCCCAGTCGACTGAGATGCCATTGAGGGCGTTGTTCACGTGAGTGCTGAAGATGTTCGAAAGTTAGAAGCAGTGGGAATTGATCACTCCCACAGAGATCAGAATGAACGCTCCAAGATGTGGTAGGAGCAAGGCTGGGACTGCAGAAGGACAAGTCCAACGCAGAGTGTGTGCCTGAGGAAGGACTGAAATATGTGGGAGTCCCATCATTCAGCACCGTTAAACCTGACGCCTCACGGAATTGATCTATAACTTGACCCCGGGGCTCTGTACGAACGGAGCCCCACAAACGATGGTAGGAATTAAAATCGCCCAAAAGAACTACAGGAGACGGAAGTTGCTCGAATATAGAAAGGAGGTCCTCAAGAGAGAATCGCTCCTCCCTTGTGATGTAGACACTGCAAACGGATATTGGCTGTGGTAGATGGACCCGCACGGCGACAGCTTGGGGGGGGGGGGGGGTGAGAAAGATTGGTGTTGAGTGGATGTTATCTCGAACACCTATTGCAACACCACCGTGTGCACGACGACCCTCAGGAAGCTTGTCGGTGCGGTAAAGCGTGTATCCGTTTAGAATCACTGATTCATTTGGACGAAAATGTGTCTCTTGGAGACATATGATGGCAGGGTCAAATTCAGATATTAGAATTTGCAGTTCCTCGAGATGTGTACCGAAACCGTTAAGGTTCCATTGGAGACAATAAGCCATAGCTGGAGGTATGGTTGTTACCTTTTAAGGCGTACTTTATTTCTAGGCCCTGTCACCTTGATAAATTCTTCATCCGCGGCTTCGTCCTGTATCATGTCCTCGGGTAAGGACACAGAGGGCGAAGGGGATGAAGAAGGGGGAGTGGGGGCGGGTGCTTTGAGCGCCCGCCGGGCAGCCTTCAGCTGCGCCTTAAGTTTCAGGGTGGTGGCTGCCACCCTGACTGGAGAGCTAGTAGACTTCAGAAAATATTCCCTTGTATGCACCTGCTTGAACTTCCTCTCTGTGGAGCGAGGAGTGGTTGCTAGTTTCCTCGAAGCAGGGCGGGCTACTACGGGAATCGTTGGTGTTTGAGTTGACACGTCGCTGGTTTGTACACCCACACTGCGGCGGGTAAGAGCAGCTGCAGCAACTGTAGCGAATGGCACAGGTAAAGTGGTGCGTATACTTTCCCGGAGACGTTGTTTTGCTTCGCCAGCGGAGATTTTCTCTGTGACGACCAACTATTTGATTTTCTTCTCTTGTTGGAAAGAGGGGCAGTCACGATGCCAGACTGGGTGCTCGCCTTGGCAATTAATGCATTTGGGACCAGAAGAACAAGGTTCGGTCCCATGATCAGGCAGGCTACACTTACCACAAAGGGCGGTAGTGGCCTTGCAGGAAGGCTGAGTGTGCCCAAAGTGCTGGCATTTGAAACATCGCATCGGGTTAGGGATGTATGGTCGGACTTTTAGTCTCAAATATCCAGCCCGTACAATATCTGGGAGAGTGGTCGTTTGGAACGTTAATATAATAGAAGCAGTTGGCAAAAGTTCTCCGGATTTTCGCGTCTTGATTCGCTGCACTGCGGTGACATGTTGGTCTGAGAGTGCTTCAAGGATCTCTTCCTCCTCAGCATTTAGCAGATCCCAGTGGCGAATCACACCTTTACTACTGTTAAGTTGACGATGGGGTTCAACATTAACAGTGAAATGGCCCAAAGATCGTAACTTTAAAAGGTTGTTGGTCTGGCGATCTGTGCTGGTCTGGATAAGTAGACTCCCGTTTCTCAGCTTCTTTATTTCTGGAACATCGGAACCAGCGGCGTAGTCTAGCTGTTTCTTGATAAGGAATGGTGACAAGTCCTTCAATGTAGCAGCTCCGTGTTTCTTTGTTGTTGCAGAAACATCGTTACTATCGGTCTTCTCAACAATACTGATAACAAGGTAACGTGGCACGTTACTTGTCTTTTCCACTAATTGGAGCGGGCTCGAAGGCCGCGCTCGTTTTGGGGGTTTCCCCCCGTTTGAGATGTTTTTTGTACCCATATACAAAATGTGTTTATTGTGGAGAGTCCATAAATTGTCGCCTCGACATGCCCTCTATGCCGAGGAAGGCCTACCCCCAAAAATGGAGGCTACTCGAGGACCAAACCGAAATCCCCGAGGCCACGTTCGCGACTGCACCTACCCCTGCAGCCAACACTGTCCCATCGGCACGTGCAACTCACACCTTGGGATAGGGGTTTTTTATCGAGGTTGTCTCCTCTAGCAGGACCCTTAGTTATAGGTAGGTCAAAGATATGGAGATGAATGACGTGATGAAATGGTGAAAACGTAAGATATGGATGTGAAGAATGAGTGAAATGATGAGATGAAAATGACCTCCCTACCTTAGTTTCTTAGAGGGAGGTCAAAGATATGGAGATGAATGACGTGATGGAATGGTGAAAAACGTGAGATATGGATGTGAAGAATGGGTGAAATGATGAGATGAAAATGACCTCCCCACTAAGCCCCCTCGCCCCGTCAAGGCAGTCCTACATGGAGGGGGAATTCACAGTGAAAGCTTGCTTATAGACTAAGGGAGATTTCACATCGAAGCGACACGCGACCCGTAACACGTGTCGCTTCAGGATTTCACCAATCAAACGCAGGTTTGTGCTGCCTGCCATGCTCCTACGCTGTGAAACGTTGCTGTTGATTGGCTTGTTCCAAAGCAAATTGTCTCGCGTGTTGCTTGTCGCTCCGGTCTGAAATCTCCCTAAAGGAGCGTGTCGCTCGTTGCTTTGATGTGGAAATCCTGTGTCGCTTGTCGCCTGTCGCTTCAACCTGAAAGCTATCTTGTGGAAATTTCACACTGAAGTTACAAGCGACACGTATAATTCACACCCAAGCGACAAGCGACACAATCCTCTTCAGTCGGAGGGAAAACATTCACCCCGCATCCGTGAACAACGGACCGAGGCTACAAGAGACACGTGCAGTTTTTAGTCTCTCTTCTGTTCGAAAGGTTGAATTGACTACTGAAAGTTCGCTTCCAAGCGACTTGTGTCGCTTGTCGCCTGTAACTTTGGTGTGAAGTAATCTTGCTCACAGCAAACTCTTCGAACCGAAGCTGCACGTCTCGCTTGTCGCTTGCTTGTTGTTCTGCTTAGGCCGTTTTCTGGATACCGCATGCGCGATGAATGCTTGCTTATAAACTGAAGTGTTTCTGTCGTTCGTTGCTTCAGTGTGATACTTCCGTGTCGCTTGTCACATTGAACAAGTCACAGGAGAGAAGCGACAAGCAACATGTTTCGCTTGGATACGAACCCTCAGTAAACGTAACCTTCCGAACCGAAGCATCACGTGTCTCTTGTCGCTTGTGTGTCGCTCAAATTGGTTCGTTTTCTTAATATCGAGCGTAGAATCGCCTCGATCTGTTTGTACTTCTCGTGCGGTGAATACTTTTATCATAGATGGAACGGAAGGGGATCCTGTCGCTTGTAACTTCAGTGTAAAACCCCGTGTGGCTCGTCGCCTGTTCCTTCTGTCTGAAAGCTCCCTGCGTGTACGATGGATAAAGAGTGGATGGGAGCTAGAAAAGCAAGGCAGATTCTATACATTATCTAGCTATTGATAATCAACAAACTTTATTTGATATACTCATGTTCTTATGATTAAGGAATCATATTTATTCTCACTATAGCTACAGTGAGCAAAGTGATTACAGGTTTAACCAATTTTCGAGAATAATATTTGCGATGTCTCCCAGTTATAACTTTTGTTGGCATAATATCCTGGATTACTTTCACGAGACGAGACGAGACGGGACAGACCAAAGTCTCGTCTCGTCGGCTACACTACATTTCTGAGAGTCGGTTGCCGACACATACGACACGTGTGGCCTGTCGCTTCGATCTGAATGGTCCCATTGACTGAACGGGTCCCCGTCTTTTGTCGCCTGTTGAGTGCCGTTTATCGCCTGATGTTTCGGTGTAGACATTCTCCTGAACGTAAGAATTAATATATTAAAGCGCAACGGCAAGGTAGCTGAGACAGGCTAAATATAGTATGTTTATAAACAAAGAACACTAAATTTGATGTAATTGGGCCTTGCCTAGCAGCCATGGGTCGAAAATAAAAAAAAGTTAGACTTTTTACACTACGCCTAATGTTTTCTTTTTCTGGTTGCGAATACTAATTCAACAGCGGAAGTAGGAATCTGATATAAAATTCTCAAAATTGAAAAGAAAATGTATTAAGTGCGTAAGCGCATGATATTTTTTATTATTATACACGATGACACTGTACCCTATCCGATATTATAATATTAACGCATTTTTCCTTTCCCTCCTATTTTCGTCCTTTATTTCTTTGGTTACAACAATTTTAAAATTATAGTTCCTGTAAATAAGAAAGCGGTAGATATTGCAAGACATGAAACAGAGTATACAATATTTTTGGTAATAACTTTTCTCGATAAATGTGCATGTATAAAATAGAAAACCATATTTAGTAGCCATGATAGAAAAGTTTGATATCACGTTAAAAAAAAAGAGTTAGTTATGAAATAATAACTATAAAAATAAAAATACAGTCACGTGGAAGTATTATGTATTATTATTTACCAGATTCACAAGAATAGAGCACTTAAATTGTGAAAAATTTAAGGCTTTTTTTTAGTTCCGATGTCTGTTCTGTTGACAATTGTCTCATTAAAATTCTTAGTGTCACAGCACTGATTAATCGTCTATCATGATCTGAAATAATTTCTAAAGTTAAGATGAAATTAAACTTGCAATTTAATGTAATAGAAGCACGCTATTCCCTATGTATTTAAATGGGAGAACAATTGGCCATCAAAAGCGTAGGGATTGAACAGGGGTGCTGCCAGCATATTTTCGTTTCCCACTTAGGTCTAGCCATTCACAAGCTAATGCGTCATTAATGAGCAATTGCACATTCTAATATCTACCCGTTAGCATGCATGGTTGATTGATTAAAGTCCACATTATGCATAGGTGACCGCAGGGGGGGAGGGCATTTGCCTCCCTGAGATATCTAGAAAGAATTAACGTAATTCGAATAGTGAAATTGTAGATATATTTTATTCGCGATCCCAGTCCCGACTTTTCGGAATACCGCACATTCCTCAAATGATGTAAATGCTGTGTACGGGATCCCGAAAAGTTGTGACCCGGATATCGGGGGAAAAAATTTCCGTACCGATCCCCAAATCGGGAAATGATTTCCCGACTTTTCGTTATCCTAAGCAGTCGAGAAATGCCGAACGGTCGTTTTAAAATCAAGTGTTTCAAATTATCGGAAATTGTTAGTTTTTATTCCAGAAATGCAAAAACAATGACTTAAGGTAAAAATGACGTGTACAATTCGAGATTTATAGAAGTTCGGGAAATGTCTACAACTTCCTTTCCGGAAAATTTCCCGACTTAGTCCGGAAATGGCGAATTTTTCACATCCCGAATGCAGGGAATATCGGGATTTCAAAAATTCTGCAACAAGAAATACCCACGATACCGGTAGATATTGGAATGTGCAATTGCTCATTAATATGAGTACTGCCATCTACATCTAATGCCAGCGTAAGATGCTGCAAAGAAAACTGGCAACGTTGTACATCTTCCGTCTCGCGAAATGCATGGATCTCGCGCATGCGTATTAATACAACCCAATTGTACATGATTACCCATATTAATGAATTTCCACCATATTTAATTAACTCAGCTGGTATTAAATCAATGCCTGGTGCTTTGTTATTCTTTAGCCTAAATTCCGTATATTACACGGACTAATGGTCCACCTGTAACATGTTATCCTGTAATCACAAAATAAATATAATAAACATCATCTTACATGAACAATAGCTCCAAATCCGAGTATAAGTAAGTTGTTATATCTCTTTTTAGAATTAAAAAGACACATTTTTTTAAAAAAAAATCTATATATGCAAGCATATTTTCTCCCCTTCGCAGCCGAGAACCGATATTTGCTTTCCTTGTCAAGGACAAATCATCCACGTCGAACTTGCACAAACAATAAATGGCCGTTTAGTATCTAATTTACGTGATGTTAATAAATTTGCAACATGTTCGAATATTTACTACGTCCAGCACCTCAGATTTATTCTTTATTCAAATATTAAATACATGCATTTTCCGAAACAGACTTTAAAATGTTTGCTGTTCGGTGTTGGACAATTGGCAACATAACAGCCACACTACCGACATGTCTGGATTTGCCACGTTGCCAAACGTATTTCTTTGACCCAAGATCAGGATTTGATCTAAGATCGACAAATCGACAGTTAGCTTTATACAACGTGATAGAAGCTTGAACTTAGTTCACTTTCGGATCGTAGGTCAAATCTGATCTCCAGTTAGTGATGTTTATACAACCGGCCATAAATGGACTTGGTTTAAAGATTTGCACACTGACGGCACAAGACAAAAGGATAAGGACAAAGCATGGAACCTTCTTCTAGGGGACTTCAATGCCTTACGAAATGCATTCGCGAGAGAACAGCGTACGCTGAACCTCGCACGCTCAATAAAGATATATTATTATTATTATTACAGTATTGTGGTAAGTATTTGAATTTTTCATTTCTTAATTCTTATATATTTATATTGTCGTGTCGTGTAAATAGCCAGTAACATGTATTTTCATAAATTTATACAATCATATTTCCAACACCATGTAGCAATATCGTAACATTGCTCTGTTCTAATGTACCTTGCACTTGCACATGTTTTGTGTTCTGGGATAGAAAGTGCAGTATTTAGAAACATTTCGACTTTGCACCACAGAACCACAAATTATTATTATTATTCTGGCAGTTTTTAGTTTACTTTACACATTTTTGGAATTATCAGCATTGTACATCCAACATCTCTAGCGTTTGCACGCACTCGATATCACTTTCCGCTCTTTTTATATCAAAAACAACTGCCTGCAGTCGAAGCGTCAGTATCGTGAACCAGGATCAGACACTAAAACGGTGGCGAATGGCCGATCAGAAGATAAACTCGTTTTGATGTTCCTAGATCGCGATCAAGTGTTGAACCGTCTTCGTGCAATGGAATTTTCCAGTGATCCTTTCCCGATCCGAGTTTAAAATTTGATCTCCGTTCGTGCACACGGCCATCAGTCCCTGCGATCTGAGATGAAAGTTGATCCGCGATTTTTCTCCGATCAGCAGACACTGACCGTAGTTCAGCTGTTGTAACATGGCTGTACTAACGAATATTTGCTTGTAAAATGTGTTGCAAGTGAACGTATGCGGCAAGACGGGAGAATCAATTCATAAAATCTTGTTTCCATAATAATAAAGAAGAAGCATGCACAACGAGGTGAACAATGATAAATATTTCTTCCATTCTTCTTTCTTTCCATATATATCGTGTACAGGGTTGGCAAAATTTGTGTTTTTTTTAAAAAGAACAAAACAAACTGTTTTTTATGTTTAAAACATGTTTTTTTTTGTTTTAAACATAGTTTTAAACATGAGTTAAAAAAACATGTTTTAAACATGTTTTAAACAAAACAAATTCAACCTTTTCCCAGTAAATTATAGTTAAAGTCGTTAAACAGAAAAAAATACTCATTTTTATGAGTACATTGGCGACAAGGACAGTTTATTTCCCTTTGGAGATAAGGTTTACCATACTGCTGAGTAGGGGTGTGCGGGACAGAATTTTTTGGGTCGGGACGGAAAATTCTTTAAATCCCGACATTCGGGACGGGGAAAATTCTCAATTTCCCGAAAAAGTCGGAAAATTTTCGGGACGGGATGTGTTCGAAATTTCCCAAAGCTCTTGAAATCTCGAATTCTACCCGTAATTTCCATCTTAAGTGCTTGTTTTTGCACTTCTGGTACAAAACAACAATGCAGAGAACGTCTAGAATTGACGACGTTTTAAAATGACCATTCGGAATTTCCAGACTGCTTGGGATTCCAAAAAGTCGGGAAGTCATTTCCGGAAGTCGGGATCGGGACGGAAATTTTCTTTCCCGATCCCGGTCCCGACTTTTCGGGATCCCGCACACCTCTAATGCAGGCATAGGCGCCGACTCCATGGGGCTTGGGGGGCTCGAGCCCCCCAATATTAACAATGTGGGGGCAGAGCTCCCCAAATAATTTTGCTTAAGAGGATCTAATGTATTATTTACTCTGAATTGTACCACATGAAGTTAACTTTTAATACACATTTAAAATTTTCTAGACCATCAACTTTGGGGGACTGAAACCGCTAAACCATCAACTTTAGGGAGGCTATGACCAGAGACAGCAAAACGCATGATTTATTACTAGTATATACTAAGTATGTAATTATGAGTATTGTTAAAATTTTTACTAAAAAAAAAGTTTCAAAAGACGATGTGCATGAACTAGGGTAGTGGATGGGACGTTCGGGCTACAAATGGCTCTCGCATGACATTCAGAACGAGATCATTGATATATTAGGGAGATCTGTTTCGCGCTCCGTTGTAGCAGAGAATAAAAGTCGGGAATATTTTGCTATTATGGTTGACGAAACTTGTTACACATCCATCCGTGGACAATTAATATTCTGCATTCGAACTGTGAATAAAAAAATGATATTTTTGAAGAATTCATGGGCTTTTATTAGGGGTGTGCGGGACGGGAAAAATTTTCAATTTCCCTACTGAGTCAGGAAATGTTCAAAATTTCCCGAAGCTCTGAAAATCTCGAATTATACACGTCATGTTCACTTTAAGTGATTTCTGGATTAAAAACTAACAATATACGGTAAGTTCCAGAAATTGACAATGCAGAAAACGTCGAGAAATAACGACATTTTCAAATGAGCATTCGGTATTTCCCGACTGCACGGGATCCCGAAAATTTGGGAAATCATTTCCCGAAGTCCGGATCGGAACAGGAATTTTTTTTCCCGATCCCGGTCCTGACTTTTCGGGGTCCCGCACACCCCTAGCTTTTATGAGATTCCGAACACTGCGGCCAAAACTTAAAAAAAGGAGAGAGTGAGTCATTCATTAATTTATTCAGTGATCAGAGCTCCCTCCCAATAATTTTGACAAGTCGGCGCCCGTGACTGCAGGGACAAAATTTGTTGGTAATAGCCCCCCTTTTTCCGCCACTACTGAAGTAGGTTAGGATTTATATTAATCTAAATTTCAAGAAACTAAATATTATAGAATTCCTATCCTCGTCTTGAAAAAATCACGGTTAAATTTTTCCTGCTGCCTGAACAGTTTATATAGCAGAAAAAAAACCGCAGTGTCATAATAGATTCTCCAGATGAATTTTTTCAAAGTACAAAATTATGTTACCAAAAGTAAGCATCTGCGCTTCATTCAGTTATACAGACCAATGAATCGTATCGCAAAAGAAAAAGAAATCAGGTCATGATCAAAATCACGCATTGTGTATTAAGATATTAGTTTCCATTTCAAGCTTCCACCAGTCTCAAACTTACAGGACGATACGAAACAAGGAACTGAGAGGTTTCGATTTCTACAGTAAAGCACGGGTCTTTCTTGTCGCACAACAATTTTGCTACCTTGTGCATACATAGCTAGCCTGCCTAACCTAACAACATAGGCATTTAGCCTAAAATTAAAATGCTTTCTCCCGTGACGTCAGAACATTAGGTTGCTCAAGTGTTGTGCGATGAGTGAGACCTGTAAAGCACGGATTAATTGACACAGATTCAATGAAAAACAGGGTTGCCAAACAAAAAAATTATCACAGACTATAAAATATCTACCACCAAAATGTGTTTTAAACACTTGTAAAAAAAACATGTTTAAAACACATTGTTTTAAACGTTTAAAACATTTATAAAAAAACAAAGCCGTGTGTTTTAAACGTTTAAAACAAAGTGTTATAAAAACTTTTGTTTTAAACATGCCAACCCTGATCGTGTATCATTGTTATTTACTGTTTAAAATACCATGTATTTTTTTTCTTTAAATTTGTCTTAAATGACTGCAAGAGCATATTGTAACATTGTTTAATTGCACGATCAGAGAAAAGTAATTTGAGAACAATCGAGTGTTGATACAAACCGAAAATAGACCCGCTTACATTTTCTTGTTGATATGATATCTTTGTAAAACTTGCGTTGGGATGAAGAGGGAGTATAAAAATATTACCATTTCGCTTTACTTCATCCAGCCAAGTGTTATTGCAATTCAATGTTGTCCGCAGAATGGAACAGATCATGTAACTTTGGTTGTAGTGTATATATATTATTATTATTATTATTATTTATTTGTTCAGCACAGGATACATTTCCCAATTATGTTGAACATAATACACTGTGAATAAATAACAAGAGAGAAGAGAAAAAATAATACATGAAAGTATGACCTTCTATGTACACAATATTTACATAAATTTATGAACTTATTTTGTGGTTATCTTTGTTTTCAGCACACTACGTGAGTCTGTGAACATGTCGAAGCTTTATGAACCGAGCACGTTGCATTTTAGTTGGTAAAGCTTTCTCTCCTCCCGATATATAAATGACACATATTTTACTTCCAATATTATTTGTTTTGTGCAAAATTTATATCCGAGAGGACAAGCGCCACTGTTGTTTCAATATTTCTTTCCATTCGGGAAAATGCAAACACATTTTACATTTCACAACGTAGGCTATTCAAGTGCAAGGAAAATTCCGTATATTACTAATGGTCCACCTGTAACATGTTGTCGTGTAATCACAAAATAAATATAATAAACATCTCCTTACATGAACAATAGCTCCAAATCCGAGTATAGGAAAGTTGTTATATCTCTTTTTAGTATTTAAAATAAATACATATTTATTGAAAAATTCTATTTATGCAAGCAAATTTTCTCCTCGCAGATTCCAGGTGACCTTTGTTTAATGTTTGTATAATAATGTAATGCTGTCTAAATGTAGATGTAGGCTATGAGTTCAAAATTGGAAGACAATAAATTTTAGGATTCCAGGTAAAAAAAATCTTTGTATAATAATTAGGGGTGTGCGGGACCGAATTTTCTGGGTCGGGACGGGAAATGTTTGAAACTTCCCGAATATCTGAAAATCTCGAAATTTACACATCATTTTCACCTTAGTTGATTGTTTTCTCATTTCTCGTACACAAAGAACGACTATTTAAAATGACCATTCGGTATTTCTCGACTGCTCGGGATCCAGAAAAGTCTGGATCGGGACGGGATTTTTTTTTCGCGATCCCAGTCCCGACTTTTCGGAATCCCGCACATCCCTGAAATGATGTAAATGTTGTGTGCGGGATCCCGAAAAGTTGGGATCCGGATATCGGGGAAAAAATCTCCCGTCCCGATCCCGAATTCGGGAAATGATTTCCCGACTTTTCGTTAACCTAATCAGTCGAGAAATACGGAATGGTCGTTTTAAAATGAAGTGTAAAAATTATCGGATATTGTTAGTTTTTATTCCAGAAATGCAAATACAATGACTTAAGGTAAAAAAAGACGTGTACAGTGGGATTCATGAGTATTACCTTGCAAATTGTCCATCACCATGTTCGTGCAATTTTTGACCCAATAGCAGCTTCAAGAATTAAAAGAAAACTCAAAACAAGCTGTTGACAACTTCTTCACCAGCATACATAAAAATCCATCGCTTAAAAACACATAGGTTTTAAAAAAAATAATAATGAAAATAGATTTATAGAAGTTCTGGAAATTTCGACAACTTCCTTTTCGGAAAATTTCCCGACTTGGTCCGGAAATGACGATTTTTTCCCATCCCGAATACAGGGAATGTTGGCATTTAAAATATTCCCGTCCCGACCCCAAAAAATCTTTCCCTCACATCCCTAATGACAGCGAAGATGCTAAAAAGGAGAGAACTGGCAACGTTGGAGAACTTCCACCTCGCAAAACGTGAATTTCCGAGCAAAAATCTGCAACAACAAGTACCCATGATACCGGTAGATATTGTAATGTGCAATTGCTCATTAATATGCGTGCTGCCACCTACACACCCCTTATGGCAGCGGAGACGCTGCAAAGCACAGATACAAAGAGAACTGGCAACGTTTCCAGGCCTCCCGCACTGGTGCAAAAATCCGAATAAGGTTAATTTCGGAATTCATTTGTTCGTGCATGAATTAACCAGCTACTAGTGATGGGTTCAAGCCGTTCATTTGTGCGAGTCGACTCATGAGCGCTCGCTCACTGAGAAGAGTCGTTCAAATGAGTCGTTCAAAAGAGTCGTCAAGCTTCTTTTTCTCGAAACACATGCCTGAAGAGGAGGAAGGGGGGTAGGAGGTGTTGAAGCACATGATTGTATTTAAATAAACGAACACAACGGAATATATCAGCCTCTGTCCTTCAAGATTAATAAATTGTATTGCATTTTTGTGTATGTGTGTGTGCGTGTAGCCGACTAGATGGCCAAGATTCTGAAGTAATCGACATTTGATCTTGTCACAGAAGTTCCTGGGTTCTAGTCCCGGTCTGGGCAAGGATATTCTTTATGAGTGTCCCTTCATCTATATCATCACGCATCATCCTCATCGTCGCGATTACTTAAAATTTGAAGAAAAGCGGCATAAAATAAGAAAAATACAAATACGAGTCTGTGTGTGTGGATATACATATGTGTAAACAGTAAACACACACGCACAAACAAAATTTATTGCACATACTTGTTTTCATTACTCTGCCTCATGAGTGAGATTTTCTATATTTGTATCTTGTTTCAGTTTACATTTCATGCTGCGGATAATGCAAATTATGCAGTACGATAGCATACACAGAAATGCTATATAATTATATCAACCTTTTATTAGTAATAACGTGCATTTACATATTCTTCCTTTTTTTGCATTCGATCACTGGTTTTAATATCGCAACAAATGTGAGAAAGCGAGTCAACAAAATGCACTCCAGATCTGCGCTGCGACACATGCTTGCATTTCCACGAGCATCGCTCGTTCACGACTCTTGAAACAGCACGAAGAGTCACAGCACAGTCCCACGACTCTTTCCCCATCATTCGTTCACGACTCTCGAGACGGCACGAAGAGTCATTAAGCACCTTAACGACTCGCTCGCCTTAGCGACTCTTCTCCTCCCTCATCGTTCACGACTCTCGAGACGGCACGAAGAGTCATTAAGCACCTTAACGACTCGCTCGCCTTAGCGACTCTTCTGCTCACTCGTCGTTCGCTCGCGAGTCGCGAGCTCTCTTACACAAGGCGCGGCGGCGGCAGTCTCGCCAGCAGACTGGATCTACAGTTTAGAGTAGGATCCACCCGCTCGCTCTCCGCGGATGGCTAACAGCTGTGTTTAAGAAATATATATCGCTCTTGAACATTATCCATGTCCATCCCATATCCATGTCCATAGCTTTTTGTTGTTCTACAGTCATTCAATATAAGTTTCTGCCAATATCATAATGTATGATCGAATTTCTATAAAGCGGGCCAAATTATACGTATGTATTTTTTTAATGTTGCTTTCTACTAGTAAAACACCTTAACACGTAGGCTCACCGCAGATGGCCAACAGCTTTTTTTTTTACTTCGCTTTTCTGTCACTTTTTTTGGGTAATCGCGAAGATCAGGATGAGTAATGAGGTGTACTAACCACTCCACCATGGAGGCCGGCGCTTTAGAAAATAATTAAAAGTAACAATCGCTTTCCACACTAAGTATTTTGTGTTGCAAATTATAAATTACTCCCCCCCTTTTCTGATTCACCCTAATAGCATAGTGGTTAACGCTGTCATGTATTAAAATGCTTTGCTTGGCAAAAATTGTTATAAGTCCACTTTATGCTCCAATAGGCTAATCGGGTCTCCCCGATGGCGTAGTGATAACGTCGCCGGTAATCAAGGGGTACCGTGTTCAATACAAAGTGGAGGTTCGGATCCCACTTTAAACTGTAGGTCCAGTCCCGACTATCCTATCTGCACATAAAGTGGACTTGAACAATAACAACTCAAAATAGGCTAATCGGAATATTGTAATCAAGAGGTCTGTGCCTAACACCTTCCCAAAATTTTTACAAGACTCCCCTAATATTTTTTACTAACATTTAATTTCTTGTAATTTTAGCGCTAATGGTTTGGCCGAACTTGAAATTACAGGACAAATTTGTTGGCTGTTCTTCGCTGCCCGTCATGGGCTGGGGTTGCGCGCTCTCTCTCTGCAAACAACAGTCGCGAGCTCGCGAGTCGACTCTTTCCTTCGTTCAAAGAGTCGTGGCACACTTTAGCGACTCTTTGAACGAAGGAAAGAGTCGACTCGCGAGCATGCTCCTTCCCCTCTCATCGTACACGGCACGTTTCTGCCCGCTTCACTCAACTAGGGGTAGGGAAAAGGAACAGAGAGGACCCCCCCCCTCCCTCTCCTCTCCAGTCCCCATTTTCTGCCCGCAGAATCGACTTGCTTTCTTTCAAAAATTCCGGCCGCCAGGCGAGTATACACTTGCGCATGCGCCTTCCTCGCAAAATTCGTGGAAAGGAGAGGGAATAATGGAATAATAGTTGCTTGGCGGGCGGAGGAGTCGTGGCACACATACGACTCTTTGAACGTGTCGTTCAATTCTGGTGAACGAGTCGTTCACCGCTCACAAGAGAGAGTCGTTACTTTTGAACGACTCGTTCACGAACGACCCATCACTACCAGCTACCAGTCGGCACCACCATCGATGCTAAATCCTAATTTTCTCATTAAAAATTTAGTTTATGTATCTATTAATCAATGATGATCACTTGTACGTGATTTTGTATTTTATTAAATGCCTTTCCCTCTTAAACATGTATAAGAATAATCGTATTTTTAAAGTCACTACTTCTACATGACGTAACATCGATCCATCGATCCATATGATCTGTCATGGACGTACACACTATTTTAATAAGGATGTAGAAGAACAAAAAATAAAAACAACCAGAGCTGTCTTTTTTTCGTGTTCCATCAAATCCTGAAAGGTTAGTTATTTATGAATTCTGTTCGCTCTTTATGTAAGAATAATTTCCATAAAGTTAGTTTCCACGGAGAATAATTCCTAGCATGTCTTCGTATTCTGTATTTTGCGTCATTTAAGTAAAAGGCCATGTGTGAAAGGATAAAGGTTCGATTTTGTAACTTAATGCTATTTATAAGTTACACAGGAGGATAGGAAGCCAACGAGAATAGTAGGAATGATTTGAAGTTTGTTTGAAGTTCAGAAAAGCTCATTTGTGCATGTTATAATGCAGAAAGTTGCAAGTTATCGCGCTCCTATTCGCTTCTGCATGAAGTTTATTTCTTCTAGCATATAAAACTTTGTCAACATGTACAGGAGATGAAAAAAGCGTGTAAATATTAAAGCGATGAAACCTAAGGTAACGGTTCCTATCGTTCTATGATTTTTTTTAAAATTATCTTAGCAGGAAGACTAATTATCGTAGAATTTTAGCAATCATTGTCACACGAAATTTGAACCTTTCTTAAAGTAATTAGCACTCTTTGGATTTTTTTAAAAAAATATTTATGTTGAAAAAACAACGTAAACATTACCTTACGCAAGCTTGCACGCTTCCCAAGGACAATGTATTTTTCATTGACAAGCGACTGTAAGTATCGTAGACTAGTGGGAATTAATGTAGAAGTAAATCGGAACCTTAGTAAAATGAATTTAGGGAATTTACTTATAATGCTAAGAGAACCAAACCTGGCCTGCCTAACCTAACTACTAAAGGATACATTGAACCAAATCATAAGTAATCACTAGTTTTGGAAACGAAATGAGTGTAACTAACCTACATGTGCAATATATGCAAATTATTTTACGAACATTTACACATGTGTTACTGTAAAGAACAATCCTTTCTCACTGGTGCCACAGGAGGAAGATTTTGTGTTTCAAATCGCATTTTAATCTATGTGCTTTAATCCAAATCTACAGAATTATATTTTGTTGATGGAATCGTCTAAGTATACCTGTAGTTAATATTATTGCTTTAATAGCTCTTGTTGCTGGTCATGGGCTTTGATCTACTAGATGGTATGGGTGATTTTGATTTGTTGACATATTTCCTGTCCTGGTATCTTCTTCAGAAATATGTTGTGTCATAACATTTTTCTTGAAAGCACTCCCGGGAGTAGATTCCATGATCCATTCAATGACAAAAATTGCATTATTAGCCAGTTGTAGGTTAGGCAGTAAGCTTCAGGGACTCTTTCTAAAAAATAATGTGGTAAAACTTTGCTTCATATGTTAGGAAGTTTAGTGCAATATCTACAATATTTTTTTATTTGCATTGCCACACACTGTATGGTGCCATAAGAATTAGTTACGATGAGAAATAATGTGAAAATTGAGTAAAAATAAATCAATTGAATAGTGACAAGCTCATAAGATTTTGCGCAATTGTTGAAGGAGTTATCATAGAATGGACCCTTATACATTTGACACTACTTTATTCAACAGATACAGATAGTGATCTAATGCATATTCATTTTCAGTAACTTTTCTTTGTGTTGACATGCTTTGACCTTAGTTCACTAACAACTCTTGCATCTTGGAATTTATCTTTTTTGAGTGACATAAAATGCAGAATGCTTTGTCTTGCATAGTTATATGTTTCTAAAATAATTTTTCATCTTTTGTTTTTCTCGTAGAGCTGAGATATGGTTGGAGAAAATATGGCGAAAGGACTTGAGGCACAAAACATACAAAAGTTACAGAGTTTGTGGAGACAATTTTTCAGAGAAAATGTTTATGCATTCTAATAGAAATAAGTTAGTGCATGATGCATACCCAGATGTAGAACCAAGTAAGTATATTGCATTTTTTATGGAATAACATTGTCATCAGTTATGTGGCTCATGCATAAGAAATTGTATTTTCCCTTTTCTGCATTAAAAAAATATATGCTTTAGAGATAAATTTTGCTTAATGTACATAACACCTAACAACACAATACATTGCTTGAGGATGTTAGAAACAAATGTATTTAATGTTTCACTAAATATTCCAAGCAGGGTGGATGAAAAAGATATGATTTTCAGCTAAACAGTCCTGTAAAATATTTGAACAGTTTGATTAGAGGAAACAAATTGCACATATTTTTCTGTTTGAGACTGTACATATGTGAACCTACTATGGAAATGTTTGTTGAGTGTGTTAATGATGCTTTAATAAGTTCAGTAACTTTTATTCCAGTGAAAGTCTGTAGGACCTCAAACAGATTATCATACCTTATGCAAAATATATTAATTACTAGTGATTCAATAAATATATATATATACCTGAATAACAATGTGTTTGTTTATTTTCCCTTACATTTGTTATTAGCAATAGAATATAATGTTTTACATTTCCACAGTATGAGTACTAAATCATTAAGAGTAATGTACTTACTCTGAAACTGTTCTCTTCTTCTGGAGTATTTCAACATGTAAATTCATTCTTGGTGAAGTATAACATGTCACCATAGTGAGTGTCCGACCAAGAAACCTATCAGTATGACTATCAATGGTTTGTCTAATGGAATTTCATTAACAATATTATGATAATATTCAATACAGTGGAAATTAATTGATGTAGGGTTTTAAGGATTTCTTATAGTATTTTACTCTATATTCCATATGTTTAATGCTAACAATATAATTTATATATGTAATTGGAAGTAAGATGCTTGAAATAAATTTTGGGACTTGTAGGCATAATGACGATATTGGGCCGTTCAATGTATGTGAGGAAGAATCCTCTTATCTAATATCGTTACTTGAGTTTGAACTGTTCTTTTAGGTCTACTTTATGCACAGAAAGGCTAATTGGGTTGAACCTACCGTTTAAAGTGGGATCCGAAACACTATGGGTCTCCACCGGGTATTGAACCCATACCTGAGTAAAAAAAGGGTGTGAAGAGCCCCTTGAGAAAGGTTGAAAGTGAAATGTTATAAAGACTTGCAAAGGATATACACAAAACTACGAAATTCCTCAGAGACAGTATAAGAGCCCCGCTTTTCTCAAAAAGGTAATGACATTTATTAACGTGCTGTCATTATCTCCCAACCTGGTCAATAATTGGTAAGATCAAAAGTTTGAGGAAAGTATAATCTACGCATAGGTAGGAATAAGCCAATCACTTAACATTTATACATGACACATTGGATGGTCTAGCATTTGCAGCAAATCATCATGAGTGAGACACCTATGTTAAGCCAAGTTAAATTTACTTCTTGATGGAAGGGATGGTATGAGAAACATCATGCACCAGTGATCGACCTGATAGTGTGAAGCTTGAAAGAATGATTATTTATTAATTCTTTATGTTCACTTTCTTTTAGACTGACTAGAAACATGTGTGCCATTATTTAGAAGCTGATAATGAGTAGCAGGGATTTTGTCAATATGTCATCCACTATGGGTGAAACGTTGCTGTTCATTGGTTCATTTCCAAGTTACATATGTCACATGTCACTTTGGTGTGAAATCTCTCTAAATTGCAAAAATAATACTGTTGGTTTCTTTGTCATCAACTGGAAATTTGAACATTTCTTTTGTTTTTTAATTAACTTTAAAATTCATGTGGAATATTTATTCTGAATGCATGGATTGTATCATCTTCAGTACTGTATTAAGTATATGAATATATAAAATACATATCTGTGCAGGATAAGATCTTTCAGTGGTGTATTTATAATTCCATTGTGCGTGTGTTTAGGAGTGGGGGGCTGGAAGTGTGCTTATCTAGCTTCATCGTACATACTCCATGACTGCTTTGTTTTGTATTCTAAGACATTCATATTTCGAGTCCATATTTTTGTGTAACTATGAAATATGTAATGCCATATGATGAAATTGTAGTCAATATGTAGAGTGGTTCCAGTAAGTAACTTCGAACAAAACTCGCTTGCATTACATATTCCTACTCCCATTCTAGATTAAAAATTAGGGATGTTTGACAAATACTAAAATGAATAAGCATGCAGTGATTAGTTAATAATATATCTTACAAACATCCACACGTTTTTAGAAATGGGTTGAAATTACTCTCATGCAAACCAGAAAAGTGAAATTTCATACAACTTTCATTGATTGATTGATTTGGTGTTTCAAATCAACTTTATTCACAGTAAGGCCAATCGGGACTGGTCATACAGTTTAAAGTGGGATCCGAACCCCTATGCGTCTCCATATACAACTTCAAGATGAGGTGGTTGCTATATAGGCATTCTAGGTTAACTTGTGTAAGGTGTGACCTGTTCTTACTCTATTTTCCCACAACTATTCATTATCATCATCATAGTAGTTTTTACAGAGAAATAGACTGATAGAATTAAAACAATTACAATTTTATTCGAGAAATTATTCTGTTTGATAACTTTCCCAATGAGCTGTGTCACTCATAGCTATTATTTTATTCTATTCTCTCATGGCAGATGGCACTGAACTAGTTTCTATGTTGTATTTTCCAAAATATTATTTCATCTACAGAACACTGAATGTAAGTTGTGATAGAAATTAACTGTAGTGTAAAATATTTACTTTCATCTACAGCATAACATAACCCATGGTTCTACAGAATAGTTTCTCAACCTATAGGGTGCGACCAACTCCTGGATCCTGAGGGGACATTTGGTGGGTCGGGAAGTTGGGCTCGAAACTTTGTTAACTGGGTCTTAAAAACCTATTACCTTAAATTACTTAGATATATTGTTTTAACAATTTAAATTCAGGCCGTGTTGTTGTAAAAGAGCAAATATATGATTATAGACTAGGTGCACACCCCTACAAAGTAATTCCGCTGGTTCCCATGAAGTGTAATATCCTTCAAGGTGGGCCCCCAACTGAAAAAGGTTGAGATCCACTGCTCTACAGCCCTGGAAGGGCCTTGGCCTATAAACTGACTGCCAGTCTGCCTCCCACAACCCTACCTAGAGGTGTGGAGATCTTCAACCAGTGATGGGGTGACGTAGGGTCAGCACATCGAACCCTCAGCTGTTATAGGAGATTTCCCAGACTGGGTTACGCTACTCACTAGTAGGTCCCCAATTTTCTTAGGATGGTGGTTAAGTTTGGAAAACAAGTACTGACTATATGTATATATATCTTTTATTCCAGTATATTTCATACCTACAAACCGCCAGCCGATTTGTAATGGTTTCGTTAGAGGAATAGCGTTAATGTTCCATCAGTAGTTTTTAATATACGTTTTATGATTTATTCTTATTTCCTGAGACAAAACCTTCGAATCCTGTCTTTTGATTCCCTGGCATTTTCAGCATCAAATCTCCCCCCTCTCAGGGTACTCCACTGATATCAATTGCAGAGAAAGTGGATGCATTTGTCTTTCGTTTTATGAGGCCATAGACAGATGAATGGAATTTTCTACGTTGGTAAATCAGAAGTGTCTATATCTTCCGATTGAATATGGTAGGCCTACACAAGGGAGAAAATTACAGTGACGGCACCAGAAACAGTTGCTGATATTAAGTGTGCTGTATCCTGAAGATTGCCACCCACATTAAACTGTGCAGCAATTGTTATGAAGAGAAAGAGACAATTTGGGAAATGTCGCAACATAGTTCGAGCGACCTTTAGAACACTTTGGGTAGCGCAATGATCCGCTCACCCCACCCTTCCCTTCCTGCTTTTATTTACTGCTAATAATTCGGGACATATCTCGTAAGGTCGTAGTATTTATTTTATTTAAGTTCATAAAAATGTTCTACAAGGATAAATATCATTGTTCGGTTAATGCAGGGGTCCTGGGTTCGAATTTCTGTTAGAGCTTTCTTTGTGTCATCAATTTTTCATAGCATCGTCGCGATTAGCCTAAAATTGGAAAAATGCGACGCTAAATAAACAACGACGAGGGAGGAGTAGAACGCATTGATCTACGAACAAAGTAATCGCCGTAGAGTTCACACAAGATGAAATCGCGATTTGCCCAAAATGTCAGAAAAGCAACGCATAATAGGGAGAATACGAAATAAAAATACTTATTACCACAGATAATACAAGGACCATTTTTCATGCACGACGGAATGATTTACGTGCTGGAATTTCAGGAACTTGAAATTATTTTCCTATGTTGTGCTTCTGGGCTACTAATTCTGTATATCTCGTCAACTTAGATGTAGAAATCATTCAAACGTAACATGCATTAATTGAACAATGGTATTTATCCTTGTAGAACATTTTTATGCACTTAAATAAAATAATTAATTCGACCTTACGAGATATGTCCCGAATTATTAGCAGTAAATAAAAGCAGGAATGGAAGGGTGTGGTGAGCGGATCATTGCGCTGAGACGCATTCAACTGTCACTGCCAAGAGTAAGATATGATTGGCGGAGAGGTTGCTATGACAACGCTTTACGTTTCGAAACAGCCGTAGGGTGGCTCCACATGTCCGGTTTGGTATACGCACAGATTACAAAGGAGAGATAGGAAGTAAGCGATCTTATTAATCTGTGACGTTTCTCTTTGTTGTAGATCTTCCGCCTCCGAAAAATGCATGGATCTCGCGTATGCATATTAATACCCCCTCATAGCACGACAAATAAACACCGCTTTTATAATGGAGATAGGAGTAAGTTTCATTTGCTGGTATTTCACATCTAATTATGTTTTGTTCTTGTATGTGTTATTCCTGGAACACTCCTAGCGTGTTCCCATATTACAGTATCACTAGCGTTATGTAAATTGTATGTACATGCAGCAAATGACTTTCAATACGACCTCTACATCATAAATGTAAAATGACGATTCTTTTTTAGCATAGGTAACACTTTAGTATACCGGAGACGGATTTCTTCAAATTTGCAGGAGAAAGCACTTATACAGTAGTATAAGCCGGAGACACATAAAACTCTGTTGTTTTCAAATAAAAATCATTGCTACTTACCTCATATGCATAGCGGAAGATTTTTCAAGCTGGCCATAACGTTTTTCCATGAAAAACACGTTACTTTTAACATTATAATCATTTATTGGTCGTTGCTAATTCGGCGGGCAAATCTTGACTCACGTTGTCTATCGTCAGCTGATATCCAGTATCGTCAGCTGATGTGCAGTGTTTCCAAACTTATGAACCGATAAATGCCGCACAAACTATTCACAAAAGGTTTTTAAGCGAAAATTGAGGCTAGACTCTACTTTACGTCCTTATCTGCATGGTGATTGCTTCTTTGCATTCGTGGTGCGGTACCCGGCATCTCTTCGGGTAAGTACCTTTTTCTTTTTACACTTTCTGTTCAGGATAGCCCCACTATCCATTCACGGGGTCGAGGTATGCATACGAGGTTAGGTTAGGCCTGTTAGGTTAGGTTCCATTAGCACGCATTTCACCCCTAAATATGTGCTTCATCATCTAAAAAATACCTCAGTAGTACGTTCAATTGCGCATATCTGGACAACATCGGTTTTTCTCGATTTACTCCTTCAGGAAATTTTTGCTCGCTTTGGGATTTACGTTGTTGAATTCTTTATAAAATAAGCTTTCCAGCGATATATGACACGTATTCCTTAGGAAAAGGACGTAAACTAGAGTCTTATCTTTTATTGGAGAAAAAAACCGCTCACACGTCATCTTGTCAAACTTCCGCGTGGTTGCTACACTGTGAAGGGGTTACATAACCAAACGCACAGAACATTTGATTCACGTAGTCGACGGTAATGGCGGCACGAGCTATCTTACAACGGAGATGCTTGATTGACGAAAAATACCTTATTTACAGGCAAAATACATAGCACGATTATAAAAAAAAATATCTCCGGCTTCAGAAAGTCCTCAAGAACACAATTCCGTAAGTACTTTCTCGTCTTTTCTCCTGTAAATTTTAAGAAATCAGTCTCCGACTTATACTACTGTTACCAAAATGATTTTCTGTAGCTTTGTTGATGTTCGAGAATGTAGTTTTGATCAATTTTAATGCGAATGCATGTGGTTTTCTACGAAAATCTATTTCCGACGCGGTATGCTGCTCCCGCCATTTGCTTTCTGCACGAGAGCACAATACACTCATATTTTCCGTATGTGCTAAATTGAACGAAAGGAGTGCTAATGGAACCTAACCTAACCTAGTAGGCATACCTTGTCCCCGTGATATTTCGTGGGGATATCGTGAATTTTTGGGCTAACGTCAATGGTTTTTGGGGCTACCCGTGGATGGTTTGTGGGAAATAGGGTCAACAGTAAGTACTCGTTAATGTAAGAAATATACATTATTTTCGTTAGAAATTCATTATTTCACCTAAAGAAATGTTCCGCAATGCAGAATAGTACGTTAGCAATGTAAAAAATTGCGAAATAAATCATTGATAGGTGTCTCCGGTATAGTAAAGTAGTACCGATATGGTGAAAACACATTTAACTCTTTTATTTCCAAATTATTTACATTTGTACTTACCTTATGTGCATAGCGGAACATTTTTCAACTTGGGATTGTTTTTTCCTCTGAAAAAAGCGTAATTTTTCACGTTACAAGTATTTATTGGTCGGGCAGGCAAATCTTGACTCACATTGTCTATAGTCATCTGATATGCAGTGTTTCCAAACTTACGAACCGAAAAATGCTGCAGAAACTATTCACAAAAGGTTTTTAAGCGAAAATTAATCCACACACCATTCATGGAAGGTTAGGTTAGGTTCAGCTAGGTTAGGCAAACAGAAAATTAAATTGGAAAAAAGAAACGCTCACACGTCATCTGGTAAAACTACTGCGTGGTTTCTACACTAACAGGGGGTTACATATTCGAACGCACGGAACATTTGATTCACCTAGTCAACGGTAATGGTGGCATGATCTATTGTGGAACGGAGATACATTAATGTTGAAAATGACGTTATTTACTGGCCGAATAAGTTGCACGAATGGAAAAAGACACTTTTCCGAGCTTCCAAAAGTCCACAGGAACTCAATTCCGTAAGTACTTTCCTGTCATTTCTCCTGTAAATTTGAAGAAATGTGTTTTCACTATAACTGTTACCATTTGTTATATCAGACACACATTTCTACAGAAGAAACTACTTACGGAAATGAGGTTCTGTAGCATTTTGAAAGTTCTTGGAAGTATTTTCTCACCGTAGGATGCTGCACAACAAGAAATCAGCACTTTTTATATAATAAACTTGCATTTTGTGCAAAGCGACAACATTATGCCATTGTCTGAAGATGGCGCAAGCGTAGAAAGTCAAGTGGTCTCGCCGGTGTTTCCAAAGATGCCTTTTTTTTTTTACGAGAATTTTTTTTTTAACTGCTTACCTAACCTAATCCAACCTGGCTCCGGTATCCCTTTCTACACCCTCGATTTCAGGCACATTTCACATATTTTTCAAAAATATAGAGTTCCTCATAACAAACAGTGTTTGCAAATAGCGTGGAAGACATCTATATGCACTTACATTTTTTTTTAAAAAAATAAAATTCCTTGCATAACGCCAAAAAGGTTTTTCAGAGCTTCTATGATGGTGGATGATGGATTCTTGTCACAGGCGCAAGTCTGAAGATTTTGGATCATCGATTCATGTTACAGGCGCATGTCTGATTTTTTTGTTTTTCTTATGATTGACTTGTGCAATGGGAACATTTACGATTGTGATATGTTATTTGTGTGATATATTGGCAGGTTGGGCATTTCATACATTGGATTTCATTTGTGCAACTTCTTATTTTTATGATGGGAAGGGAGTGGAGGGTGGTATTCTGTGGAAAAGGACAACAAGGACTTTCAACGTAGGAATTAGGACTTCCAAATTTAACTTCGACCTGCAATTCAGTGCCTAGCCTTGGTAAAAAGAGGTAAGTTACCTTGTTAGGTTTAATTTTAGCCTTGATTTTTGGTATCTTCATGTGTCAATGCGGAAAATAGTGAGAAATAGTGTTGGGGCAGGTGACTCCGGCCAATTTCTAACATGCCTTTAAAAGGGACTCTATAGATAAAGGCGGGTAGCCGGAGTGGAGGCAGGGCAATGGTAGGGGTAGGGTGCAGTGGGTTAATTACCCCAGGGGCAGAGCCTCGAATCTGTGGGAAATTTGTACTCAACAATTTGAAACTACAATATCTCAACTTCAAACGGCTGTACATTCGTAAATACTTGTTTCCATGCTCCAAATTTTTGTTCTTTATAATTAGCATCACAATCTTCACAAGAAAAAAAAATCCTCCGAAATCAAGGGTGTTGAATGGGATACCGGACCCCCAACCTAACCTTGCCGGAAATGGTCCGTGGGGCTATCCGTCAATGGTTCGTGTGCTATCGTGATTGGTTTTTGGAGCTATCCGTCAATGGTTTGTGATGTCATAATGAACACGAACGAAGGTATTTTTCGGTTAAGAAGGTTGCAACATTGCATACCCACTCCAAATCAACAAAACACAAGCACGACGTGCGATGATCCACAGCTGTGTGTGCAATATTGTATGTTCCGCAACGGAAGAAAGGAACCAAATTAATTAATCTTAATGTGAAAAATCTATGTTACTTTCTTGTAAAAAGCATAATGGCACCTTCAACTATGTTCCGCAATACACAATTCGTAAGTACGAACCATGAGAAACACAAAATATCCAATATTAATGTGTCTCCGATATAAGGAACTGTTACCGGCGAATGTTACTCAATGTGTTTCCTTTTGCCATGTAATATTTTTTAGCATGATTTTTTTTTCTATAAACATATCTCTGACACGCAATTCCTGTGCTTCCATTTGCTTCTATACGTCAAGGATGGTCAGTGCATTTCATCATGTAACCCCATGTCAATGTTTCCAACATGCCTTTTTTGTTGCAAGATTTTTTTATTTTTCGAAAATTCAAACTATGCTTGCCTAACCTAACCTTACCAGAATAGTTTGTGGGGCTAAAGCCAATGGTTTGTGAGGCTAACGAGGTATTAGCATAATTTCAAATGTGGCACGAAATTAGGTATTTTTTGGTGAAGAAGGTTGGAACCCTTGCATACACACTCCAAATCGACAACACTGTCACAATGCGCGATGAACCAGCACGTGTATTAAAGTACCGGAAAAAGGATGAAAAGTGAGTACTCGTAAATTTAAAAAATAGACATTATTTTTGTTAAAAATTCATTATTACACCTCAAGAAATGTTCCGCAATTCGAAATTGTACGTTAGCAATGTAAAAACGTTAGAAAGAAATGATTTCTAGGTGTTTCCACTATACGGAAGTAGTTTCATTTTCCTTATATTGGGGCTAAAATGTAGGTAAATGTGTCTCTGATATAACGAACTTTACCAAAATGTATAAACATGCTTTTATTTAACATGGATTATTTAAATAGAATATCTTGATTAACGAGGTTTTACGGGCATTAAGAATAAAGGCAAAAGAGTTCAAACAATGAAAAGCAATAACAATAATCCTAACAATGTAAATAAGGAAAGAAGGCTAGTTTAAATAAATCTTAGAAGAAAATAGTGCATGTCTCTCAACTCCCCTCCCCCCCAAAATCTAACAATCAAGTCTGATAGCACCTAAAATGTTGAGCCGTAGAAATGCATTTTGTTCCTCGTAACTCATATCTTGCAAGGAAGCATCGTTTGGGTTCACATATTTTACGTCTGATTTCCTCAGTATGTACAGGAACTTAGTGCAGTAGATCACTAAAAAATAGTATGAAGCATGCTTCATGGACACACACAGGTGAAACCAGACCTGCTCAGTGGTAGAGCAATGGCAAGGTATGCCACAAACCTGGGTTCGAGTCGTGGTCGAGCCTGCATTTTTTGCTGAAAAATCCACGTTGGTACTACTACCATTTAATCAAAACACCTATAACTCATTTATTTCGTCCTCTTTAAGATTGCTACTTACTTATTCTGCATTATGGAACATTATATAAGGTGTAATTATGAATTTCTCACGAAAATTATTACGAATAATTGCTTGTGTGAGACCCAATATGGCGCGAGCGTTCTGGATCATCGCGCATCGTGCTTGTGTTTTGTTTAGTGATGCAGTGTTTCCAACCTTCTAAACCAAAAAATGCTTACTTCCGTGTTATTAATTTTCTATTTTTTTCTGGGTAGCCCCACAAACCATTCACGGTAAGGCTAGGTTAGGTTAGGCAAGCATAGCTAAAATTTGGAGTCACGTCATCTTCTTGAAAAAACACGGGGTGTTTGGAAACAGTGACAGGGGGTTGCATCATCAAGCACACTGAACATCCGGTCCATACATGGAAGTAATGGCAATTGCGATATTTTTATATATTAAAACATGAATTATCGCTAAAAAAGATGAAACGATTACAGAAAATACATTCAGGAACTTCAACAATGCTACAGAAAGTGATTTGCGTAAGTAGTTTCTTCTGTAAAAATGAAGAAATCCATTTTGACTAAACGAAAGTGTTACCTCTACGTTGTTGTGTAGCTTTTTGTGCAGCAGAGGTTGATCCAGGTCTGGTGTTGACAAGATTTCTTGCAGCAGTCCTGCTTTGACTTGAGTCACTTTTAGTTTTCCATGTTAAGTTACCTTTGCCTCGTAGTATATCAGTAGCAGTAATGGTCAGAGGATCTGCTGGAGTTGTCTTCCCCAGGTGTGAAGGCTTTTGGAGGTATTACCCTTTGTTCTTGCTTTTCTGTCGATGTTCCACAGGTAGAATCTTCTGAGGCCTACCTTTTCTTCTGTCCCCTAACCTGTGTCTTTGATGATTCTTCACAAATCTCTGCTTCTTCTATCTCCACACATTTCCTTCACTCTCTGGGTAGTCATCGTAATCACTGAAATCTTGTTCCTAAACTTCTAAAATGTCTTCTTCACTCTCTTTTTCCAGCTGATCTTCTTCACAACTCTCAAACAGTTCATAGATTCTATCAGATATCTGTAGTCTCGAATACATTTTCGGTACGCATATTACTAGCGGAACGCAATTCGGTCCAAGTTCCTTTTTTTTAATTTATTTTTTATTCATGCTACGAATGAAATTTTAACATTGTTGATTTCGATTTACTTCTGTTAACATTTACTGCGGAGTTTTAGTGATTACTTAAGATTTTGTTCAATATATGCTTTCTTAGTTAGGTTAGGCAGGCCAGGTTTGGTTATCTTTGCATTAAAATGAAGTCCCTAAATGCATTCTGCTAAGGTTCCGATTTACTTCTCCATTAATTCCCACTAGTCTACGATAGTTAAAGTTGCTTGTCAATGAAAAATACATGTCCAAGGGAAGCGTGCATGCTTGCGTAAGGTAATTTTTAAGTTTTTTTTTCAACATAAATAATTTTTTTTCGAAACCGTGCTCATTACTTTAAGAAAGCTTCAAATTTCGTCTGATAATGATTGCCAAAATTCTACAATAATTAGTCTTTCTGCTGGAAGAATTTGAAAAAAATTATGAAACAATCTGAACCGTTACTTGCAATTTGTATAGGACACACATGACAATATTACTAGACACGCGTCAAAATTAGTTGAAATTTTTTTCTTGTTTTTCTAGAGTTACATAAAATTGATGTACAGTGCACAACATAAGAAACAAAGTGAAGACAATCAGTGCTCACACAGCACAGCACAGGGCTTGCTGCCTTACATCTGCTCGAGGCACTGCTAGCTGCTTCGAGCAGTAGGTGAAAGGTTAGAGGTAGGGAAGGGAATTAAGTGCAGACCACATGTAAATTTTACGTACACTAGTGTTCTAGGATTAATCATAGTGTCTAAAATCTCACCTGGAATTTGTAGGAACATTTACTTGCAATCTAATTTATGATAACAAGGGTGTAATGAGTAAAATTTTCACAAGACACCCAAGTATCAATCTGAGATGTAGCCTCCCCAATGTTGTAGGTAACAAAGTTGCTTTGTATTCAAGCGGTTTCAGGTTTGATGCCTGGTGGAGGCACATAGTGGCCTCCAGTCAAGGTTAGTGTCTCTGTGCATGAAGTGGACCTGGAGCAAACTCAACTCATGTGAGATTACACCTTGCACTAGTGTGAATGCAAGGGAACATTGATGCAGCAAGTGGTTTTTTTTTTACATACAATTGTCCTATTTTGGAGATCTTTAAGTATGGATTGCCATTTGTCTTACCATTACTGTATTGTATTACAGTACCAGGGCCTGTTTTGACTACCACTTGTGAATGAGTATGTGTCTATGAATTATGTTTAAGTACTGTCGAATGTAAAACCTATGGCTTGTGCAGGGCATGTCTGAGATTACATACTGTAATGTCTTATGTTTGAATTTTTAGATCCACTTTTAACACAAATTGGGACTGGACCTGAAGTTATTCAAATTGTAATCTCTCTCTTCACGGGCATTAAATCTGGAACCCCTTCGTTGCAGGCAACTATGTTATCACCGTGACAGTTGGTGGGGGAGATCCTCTTTGTTCTGGGTTAGTTGGAACACAGCCTGACTCTTTAATACAGAAAATTGGAATTTCTAGGTAATCCATGCTGTGCCATTTAAAAAAAAAAAACATTAGCGATGGTGACCCTCCTAACCCCCACGAGAAACGTGTAAATTTTTAGTGGGTTAGGAAGATTATAATTCATATGAACGTTTGTTGTTGTTTCTAGCCCGTTGAGATGTGTTACAAGTGAGTAATTAGCGATTTTGTGTGTGTGATTCATGACGTTACACACAACGTGATTGACCTACTCACTATTGCTAATCGTACGAGAGGCAGACGCGTTCATGTTCTGACGGGTTTCTCTCTTATCGCACAGATGTCAGACTAGGAATGCCTACGAGGTTCGGTTAGGCCTGTTGGGTTAGGTTCCATTAGCGTTCCGACAAGAAATTGCCTACCAGGGTTGGTTAGGTAACATTAGCATAAATGCAAGGCATTTAGTCTAAATTTAAAAAGCATTCTCATGTGACGTCAAGAGACAAGGTTGCTCAAGTTTTGTGCAATAAGTAAGACCCGTTATGTACAAGGCACGTGCTCGTCGTGAGTAGACTGTTATTAGTCTGCCACTTCAAACACTGCAACAACGGATTGGGAACTGTATGCATTCAAGGTACGTATATCATTTATCTTGAAGAATTAGGTCGTGATGATAGTAATTATGCATTATTGTTGTACATGTTTCGATGATTTCGTGCGTGTATGATGAAAATTTCTTCAAATAAGTTGCGAGGAATTTGACGCCCCGTTGTCACATTTCGAGGGTAAATGTCTCGCAACCTCAGAAAGTGGAATATATCTGACTTCACTGTTTCACTCATTCTGTCGTTTATGTAACAAGTAGCTACTTTCCTACTTTTTGTTTACAAGACTGTTCGTGAATAGGAACTCGGATCTTTCCAATGTTTCTGATTGTTTCGCCTGATAGTCAACCTCCGTGGCGGAGTGGTTAGCACAGTGCGCTACAGCTACAGGGGTTCAGTGACGACGCCAGGGGGGGAGGGCAGGTGCCCCCTAGTTAGACACCTCACCCCCTAACCCCCAACTGAAGTTAATGATATATCAAATAATAAGAGAGTTCATTTCTAAGAGTATGACAATTTTCACAGTTTTCTAAGTGGTGCATTCTGTATGCTATCACTTTTCCTCCTTATAATACCAACACGACTATAACAAAAAGTAATTTTGTTTTAGTATATATATGTGTGTGTGTGACTTTCGTTCAAGATTCTAGCGCCGACCTGGGCATAGGTGATATCTCATTCATTTATGTCCTGTAGTCTTCGCAATTAATTTCAGTTTTAACCAGTTTTAAGAACTGGAAAAAGTGTTGAATTGTTGCAATCTACACTCTCTTCCATTTTATAAGGGGTGGTCACGGACTTTTGACTCACCTTGTATATTGCAATATGTACACTTTACATATGTTTCTTCATTGAAATTTGTCCTACAGGACAACTTTAGTTGGCCAAATTAACGTAAAGGGTGTGCCTTACTGAGATTTTGTTTGCATAGAGCAACTATAAGTGTTGCAAAACTTACATCAAGTTCTCCAAAAATTAACTTTTCCCCAAATTTTCTTATTTTCTTTTTCTTCTACAAATTGAGCATGATGGAACCTAAATGTACTTCGTTGAATCTGAGTTCCATAAGCTTTCCAACGAGGTATCATTTGTGATTCTGGGATGTCTAGTTGGCTGCACTTTTTGACTCGCTATGACTCTCTTTGCATCGAAGCGTCTAGTTGGTTGCACGGTGCAACACCGAGTCGTCTACTTCGTTGAGTTGGAGTGAAGTAGTGTATTTGGTGTCTGCACCATCTGCACTACCTTCCGGACCGGTGCAAGTGTGGTGTATGATGACGTTCTAACTAATCAAATGACCTTTTAAAGCATCAGACAGGCATTTGTTGCATCTTTTGAACTTGAACACCGCTTTCCGTCTAGTTGGTTGAATGTCATTTCCTTGCGTCACTCTTGCACCACCCTGACACTGGATACACCTGCACTGCACCGAGTGTTAAAAAGTGCAAGCAAGTAGACTCGGCTAATTAGTAGAGGGGTACAAAGGCCGCCAACATGAAGCTCTGCAATTTCCTTCAAATTTTGGCCGGGGTCTAAAGGTTGATACTATATCTGGCATTAATTCTAAATCTGAGGGTGCAGGACAAAAACCAAGTTCAGATTCGTTTTCAGCAGCTCGAAAAAAAATTTCACTGTCGACCAGTGTTATCATTCATCCTCGTTGTCGCAATTAGTCAAAAGTGGCACAAAATGAAGTTTAGTCTGAATAAGAAAATTCTCAAAAGTATTTCTTTTTTAATCACTGTCAATACAAGTAATTGTGGAATAACTTCTACTTCATCAAATGCTTCTAACGCTGGTGCCTTTCCTTTCCGGTATAATCAATGGGTTCCGGGTTCGGATTTGGTGAGATGTAAAAGTGGATGTAAATGAAAAATAGTTGTTTCATCCTTGCAATTGCCTTGGAATCTTGTGTCTGCCCATAATCTTCTCAATATTACATCCTGGCGTGTCTTTACGGCATATTTTGTGACCCTCCCAGGAAAATTTTTATGCATCCACCTATGCTTGCAGTCAGTCTATTTCATATCTCCTTTGTCTACAATTATTGTTGTAGGATACCGTACATAAGCAGTACGGATTTTGTGAGAATACGTAAACTATCATTTGTGAAATTATTCAAGGGAAGCATCTAGGTGAAAGAAAATACTTTTACACAAGAATAGAATATGAAGCTTATCGTGCAATCAAAACAATAAGGAAACCCTTTCCCAATGGAAAGACATAACGGTTTCCAAAATGAGGAAATGTTTCTAGTTCTATCGCCTAATCACTGGGATCTGTTGTATCGTAAATAAACACACCATTCTGTCATTCCGAAAAGTTGACCTTGACCACTCGCAAGTGAAGTGACAAACATTTGGAGCTTGTTCCTACCAATGGACGGAAGAACCATAGCGATATCCCTCCCTCAGGCCATTTCTAGGCTTCAGACCAGCAAGGTTTTCGATGACCCATGAATTTGCGGACAAAATTGTTCACGTGACGACTGCGCAGTTTTAAATTATCTACATTACAGGAAGTAATATAAATAGATATTTATCTATATTGTTAATAAATAATGTTAGAAAGATGATAATGCTATTACAATTTTACATACTGAACGTTTACTTGACTTACCTGTTGAGCAATTCCAGATGTAACGGACTGACACTTCAGAAGATTTTCTTCATCTTTTTAAATTTTTAATGAGGCAGATATGCAATATTACATTTCCAAAACATCACCATGTTATATAACAAAAAGAGTCATTTTTAACCCAGTAACAAACTTTCCACAATTTGTCTGAACTATGGAGAAAATAATACAAAACTGCATGGTAACGGACTGACACATGAATGTTTTGATAAAACTCTGAAAGTTGGACACTTTCGTACTTCTCTTTTTCAATGATTAATAGTGGAAGGTGGTACAGTAAGACAGCAAAATCTGAATGCTTCAGTTTTATTAAGTGGTTCAGAAAAAAAAAAGCCTGGTAACGGACTGACATGTATGGTAACGTGCTGACACCTTCTGAAATATATTCATAAAAATCAACATACTTACATATTCTTACTAAGAAAAATATTTTTCTTTACTATATAACTGAAATTAGTTAAAATAACACTAAAAACAGCTTTCATGTCTTGTATGGTGGAAATTGGGATTTCTGCTACTACAATTTTTGTCTTCTTTTCTTGAAGAAATGTGACAAATTCATGTGCACAGTGAATTGAAGTCTTCCCAACCATTACAGCTTCCCTCACCATCCTCTTTACTTCTCCCCCATTTGCATCTACAGCCTCTTTACGATCGGAAGTTGCAAAAAAAATACTCCACTCAATGTTGTTTATTCCTGCTGTAAAAAATATGTGATGTTACATAAAGTGTACCTTTGCTTAAACTGTGAAGCTGCACCATCTGAGAAAATATGAAGACTGGAAATTGATAATCCAAGTTTGTTCTGGAGATAATCTAAAATATACTGTAAATATACATGTACACTGTATTTGTCATGATTAAGGCAGTCAGATATAATAGCAAAAGACTTCTTTTGTGATGTAGTTCCATCGTGAAACGAAGTTACAGCTAAACTAAAAATTCAACACAAAATGAGAGCACGCAGCTTACACAGGTACAGAGATTTCTGCGAGACTGTAACACCATTTATCCTGTATAGTTATACAACCTGTTATACACAGGATGCGTATTGTGGGAAGATAAAAAGAACATTACTGTTTTTCAGCGAATGTATAACATTCAATTTTGACGCCAATAAATTTAGCCCCCCAAAAATTCGGTACGTGTTATATTTACATTGAATAATTCCAACGGCTGCATGAAAATCACTTGTGCTTTCGTGTAAAGTGCAATGGCTGTCGGAACGTTTTGCATCACCACCGAGTCAAGTGGCGGGATTCCAGCGGCCCCAGCAGGAGCATACGAGAGCTGAAACATTGAAATTTGACACGCGAGAAAAAAATGTGCATCACCGAGCAAAGTCACATGGTTTTGGCGAAGTTCGAGGGCGAGCCTACCGCCGCCGCACGGGAGTAATAACATCTGTGTTCGTTGCGCAAGAAAGGTTTCACATCACCCAGCAAAATCACCGGTTCTTGCAGAGATCGAGGGCTGTGTCATCACGCGGGTGCAGAAACATCGATATTTCTCGTGAGAGAAAAAAATGGAAAATAACTTTGTCAAAAATAGTTTCCAACGTTTGAAGCTATCATGAAGAGGTGCTTCTCACGGAAAGCCCGTTTCATGCATAGCTTCCTTCACCTTCGTTTTTTGCTCCTGCCATTCTCTTACGCTACAAATAGCAACAGCCCAAGGACGTATTTAGAAAAAAGGGAGTCCGGACCGCACCCCCCCCCTTCCCGAAAGACTTACCAAGTAAATAAATATTGAATATGCACTTTTCTGCATAATAATGTTATCGAATATTATTATCATCTTATTTGGTTTATACTGCTTTGAATGACAGTACTAAAGAAGATTTATTCACTCTACCACTCACGATAATATTAATAAAATATTATTCGGGAACTTTATTTTTCATCAAATGGATCTAACATCCTTTTTATATTATTCGATAAATATTCAATTATGTATTCATATATTAATAAAAATGCAATATTAATAAATTTACGTATCTTATTTTATGTGGCTGCGGTGGCTCAGTCGGTAACGCGTCTGACTACCATGCTCAAGGTCCCGGGTTCGATCCCCGGCTAGTTCAAATCCGGGAACTTTTCTAACGATGGAAGCGGCCCCGGCGCCCACCCAGCGTCGAATATCATGGGTACCTGGGGGAAACCCTGGGGGGTAAAGGCGGTCAGGGGCGTGATGCTGATCACATCACCCCCACACCCCCTATACACCTCCATGGTGTGGTGCTATGCACAGGGGAGCACTTTACCTTTTTTTTACATATCTTATTTAATGTTTAATTTAATTATAACTCAATTATTTTAATTTAAACCTTTATATTATTATTACTATTTAATTATTGAAAAATTTGGTCCCCCCCCAAATAAGTGGCTGCAACAGCCTTATGATCGACGACAAAAATTCATTTCTTGAACCTCAATTGTGCTGCTCATTGTAAAACATTTATTTTTGCTGCTTATTCCTTTGAAAGCCAGGTAGGAAAATATTTTTCTCTCCTCCATGCATTTCTCAGCTGTTGAAAATATAACATAAACAAGTCACATTTTCTTACCCCCCCAACCCTGTCCCCAGACACAAGATAATATAAAGTTACCCGTGCATATAGCACTGTGCTATGAAGGCATGTTTAGCGTATGTGGGGGGTAAGGGGGTATTTTGGAGGTAATGTGATCAGCACTATGCTCCGGCTGCCTTTACTCCTTAGGGTTCAATGACATACGATAAGAAAACTACAAGCCCTATCATTACTAGAATAACATTTACACTTTTTTTGACATATACAAATTAATGTAAAATTGTACTTACAGAATTTAGTCGACGAAGCAGTGAATATCCTTCGCAGTATGTAAAATAAAGTCTTTGCACACAAGACAACACATTCACAAAAATCACAGTCTAGGCAGTCTAAAGATGTATATATATATATATGTGTGTGTGTGTGTGTGTGTGTGTGTGTGTGTACACGCACACACAAAAATTGCAGTCACATATTATCCACATGCATGCATGCATGATGTTAAACTTTCTTGAAAAAGTTATCAATTTTGCTTTGTTTTTTGTTTTTTCTGTAGTGTTGAGCTACAAACTCACTTATTTTATCGAGGGCACTTGTGACATTGATGTCCACATCACTCAATTTCACAATGGATTCAATCACAGAAAGGGCATTGAATGCTTCTTGTCTGGTAGACATAGAATGTTCAGTTTCATCTTCAGTCTCCTGCTCTTCCTCCTCTTCTGCTTCCATCGCTACATCATCATTTTCCGTTGGTTCTGGTGTTTGAGTGATAGATTTGGTAGTTCGTAGGTGGTCATCTACTTGCACCAAGTCGTCAAAACTCGAGGCACATCAATTTCATTTCTTAATTCGAGCCAGTCATCTGTAGAGGTAGGCACATCTAAAATTTCGTCATCTGGTGCCTTCTCGCCAAAACCTGCTTTAGCAAAGCACTTTGCAATACTAACAGGATTTACTTCCTCCCAGGACGCAACAACATTTATTATTGCATCGAACACGGTCCATTTTTTAATATCTTTCACTGGCACGCCCCGGTTATTTTCCCGCAGGTAATAACGAACCAGTCCTGTAGCAAACCTTAAGCAGGTGAATAATACCCTGGTCCAGTGGCTGCATATAGCTCGTAGTGTTTGCAGGTAAATACAATATGCGTACATTTTTCAAATTTAGACAGTCTGTGATATGCGCAGCACATTGGTCCATGAGTAACAGAATGTTCCTATTTTTGCATGCCATGCGCCTGTCCAAACACAAAAGCCAGTCCACGAATAACTTCCTAGTCATCCATGCATTTTTGTTAAATGCATAATTAGCAGGAAGATGCTTTATGCCCTTGAAACAGCGAGGTTTCGCAAATTTCCCAATCACCAAAGGTTTCAGTATTTCGGAACCATCACCATTGCACGCTAACAACACGGTCACTCTCTCTTTGCTCTTTTTTCCACCTCTACATGTTTCGCCTTTTAATGCTAAAGTTCTCTCGGGTTGCAAATTGTAAAATACACCTGTTTCGACACAGTTGAATATATCTTTCACGTGGTAACTGTCCAGCACATCTCTCACACCTTCCCGCCAGTTTTTGGCAGCTGCTACATCCACTGACGATGCTTCCCCACTGATTTGTAGCAAAACAATCCAGTGGTTATGCTGAAATCGATGAAGCCATCCGTTCGAGCACTTGAAATCCTGCAGACCCATCTTGAGACCCAGTTCGTCCGCCTTTTCCTGTACAATCGGCCCAGACAAAGGAATTCTGTTTCTCCTCGCTTCACAAAACCACTCAAATAGTTTCTCTTCTAGCTCACCATATTTTGCCCCACACATCCTTTTCCTCTGAAGTATTTCCTTTCCTTCGAAAGCAGTCTTCTCCAACGCATCCTTATTTTTCATAAACGTAGACAGTGTTGACAATGGAATTCCGAATTCCTTTGCAATTTCACTTTTACTTTTCTCATTTTTTTCAACAGTATGAATTATTTTCAATTTTTCTGGTACCGTAAATGCAGAATGCTTCCATTTTGTGCTCATACTGGATCTCAAACACAATACACGTTCACTTCGCGATAGCTGTACTACAAATGACCCTTGGCAAATGAATGAACAGTGAAACTTGGTATCTGATGAATCAGTCCCTTTGATTGACGTTTCAACTTGTTCCAAGCAAAAATTTGCCTTCCGGTGCCGCACACCGGCAACATTTTTGGGGGTAGTGAGGATGTAGCTAGGAAGAAGTGATGCGTACTACATTCCCCGCCCCTTCTCTCTATCTCTTTCAAGCAGTATGCTTCAAAATTATAGAGGAATGATTAGAACCTCTGGTGACGTACTGATAACCCCATATCCTTATGATCAAGAGGTCTCAGGTTCAATACATGGTGAAGGAACACAGTTATTTGATTCTCATTTTAAACTGTTGATCCAGTTCCGATTAGTATTTCTATGCATAAAGTAGACTTAAAACTCAAGATGGAATGATGGATAATACATGGAAGATGACCATTGGCGTACGCAGAAGGGGCTACAGTGCCCTCCGAAATTTTGAGAAAATCTATATTTTCAAATTAAAGCAGTAAAGAACTCTGGAAAATCAGAGTGGTAAATGCAAACCCACCTTCAAATTAAGCCAGATTGCCATTTTTTAGAGTGCAAAGTTTTTAATACATGAAATATTGTGTGTCACCCCCTACAAAGCAGCTACGGTGTCAAGCTTGCACTTTTTTAGAAATCATAACGGAGATCTTATTTGTGCTCACGTTAATAAATGACTTATTGTAGTATTTAGGAGTCTTGTGGAGGACAAACAACCCTTCCGCCGATATTTTTACTGTAGATATCTATATTTAATCAGTCTCGAGCATCCATTCCTACATTGGACATTTGTGCACTTCATTATCAGCACGGGGATGGTTCTGAAGAAAAGCAGTGATTATATTATGGCTAGCAATGTGTGCATTTCTTTTCTGCACTGCTCTGAGTGTCAGGATGTTTATTTTATTTTTGGTCAATCGTAACAATGAGTGGTGATACGATGAAAGTGTTAAAGGGACACTGACAAAGAACACCCATGCCCAAGCTGGGATTTGAAACCGTGAGTCCTGGCATCGCAGCTAACCATTCCACCACGGAGGTTGGCTCAGGATGTTTATCCTTGCGTCAGATTCAAGATAGAATTATGGTTTTGTTTATCAGAAGGCACAATAAGAACTGAAATTGGCTTCTCCTTTAACTTCTAGCTTTGTCTGGTGTTTGTATTTCGTAATCAGGCTTCAGAATCAAAGCAACACAGTCTCTCTCTTTTATCTTGGATGAGTCACTGCCTGTCACTGCTGTGGCAAGTGCGGCAAGTGGCAGGTTTGGAGCAGAATAAGACAAAACACTGGCGCCTACATCTGCTACCAGACCAGCGAGAATGGAGTGGGGGAGAATTTCGAGAAACAGGTTGTCAAGGTCGAACGGAAAGTCTTCGGCACATTTCCGATTCTGTAAACGCGTGGAAAAAGAAGTGAATGATCCAGCCCTGTTGTCAATTTTCCCCGTGCATTTTGTGGAGGGGAGCGAGATCAAAGACTCTCTTGCACATATTGTGTTCAAGCCCAAGGGAAAGCAGCATCACAAACCGATCAGTTTGGCAACAGTGCACTTCTTCATTGGTGAGGCAGAAGGATCGGCACGGGGCGTGGAAGAAGTGTTCTTTCCCTTTTCCTTTCAGGTGACAAATGCAACTTGTGCCAGTGTAGCCCGTCCCCCCCACAACCATGCCTTTTTTCTTCCTCCTCTTGCATGGGCGTCCCCAGTATATTTTCCATGGAGGGCAAGGAAGGTACTTTTTCCATGGGACTTCGAGAGCAAACTAGGCATATTTACCCCGAAAATAATAATAATGGTGCCTCCTGAGAATCATGTTTCTGCAACGCCTTTTTTATAGTAGCAGTGGCGAGGCGTGACATATTTACGTATTCATCGCAATATTTGCCGAATGTCAGGATCGATATTTTAACCGGGAAGGAGGGGGGTTACAATAATTCTGCGTAATAAACGGCAAGGTCATTGCTCTTTCAAATTTAAAAGCTCACTGCAATACAGTAGACATTTAAACGACAAAGGAATAATAAAATAAGCTGTCACATGCAATGATAATTATGAAATCTTATTAATTTGCATTCCTTCTGTAAGTGAATATAACAAATTAACATGAATGAATTACGAAGTAAAATAGGCCTCATTGAGTTAATATCTTATTTGAACAGAAACTTTAGCCTCCCTTCTTTCGTGGCGAATTTGTGAAATCTACAACTCATATATTTCTTTATTTCCTCTTATTACTCCGAGAGGACTTTTTAAGTGGATAATATGGCCAAACTACACATCCACCTCAGTTGATCTTTAAAAGTATGAATTCTCTTGAGAGTAGAAGAACTCAAATGGTGGTGTTTTATCTGGTATAGTGCAAAAAATAATTTAGGTAAACGGAAAGCTTCTAAATTTTCGCTTATCATAGATGCTACCAATTTTCATGACAATATTTGGCCGCGGTGGCTCAGTCGGTAACGCATCTGACTACCATGCTGAAGGTCCCGGGTTCGATCCCCGGCCGGTTCAAATCCGGAAACTCTTCTAACGTTGGAAGCGGCCCTGGCATTCACCCAGCATCGAATAACATGGGTACCTGGGGGGTAAAGGCGGTCAGGGGTGTGATGCTGATCACATCACCCCACTCACAACCGGATCAAGAAAGTGTGGGGCATTACCCCCACACCCCCTATATGCCTTCATGGCATCGTGCTAAGGACAGGGGTGCACTTTACTTTTTTTATTTATCATAGTGCAGTTCTATAAAACACTATCAGTTCATTTCTAATACCTTGTGAATCAAAAACATTTGGATTAACCTGTATTTCCAAGTCCGTAAGCAGATTTTAAGGAAAAATGTTTCTTTCCGAATATGATTTGAATTTTGTTAAATTTTGAAGTTAAAATAGAGCAAGTTCGGCAATGATGGAAAATGCCCAGCTGCATGACAGGTTGTCAATAAATAGAAAAAAGAAAGCCTTCCGTATCTTCGTTGAGGCGCACTACAGACATATCATAGATGTGCTAATCTCAGCGCATCGGATTTCACCTTGGCTGCCGGAATAGTCGTGGGTAAGAGCATTGCACTCAAGAGAAACCGTAGCGTGCCACTTTGCGAATCCCTTGCGTATTTCTAGAAGTTTTATTCTGCCATTGGACTAATTTCGCACAAATTTTGGAATATTCGCTCCTTTTTTGGTCCTTCCCTAATAAATTTTAAAAAATATACATTTTTAATTTTCTTCGTCATCGCCACATCTCCCGATGACCGTAACTGACGAAAATTATTGCGACTAAAATAAAATGATGTGGGTGTAATATACTTTTGGGGGTGTAAGGGGTGACCTTCCACGTAGTACACCCAAATGTCAACCTCACTTCCACCTTAGTACACCCTGGACTGAAGACTAACGAGGCTCTGGCGACTGGCCCCATGGCCAGTATAATTTTAGTTCGTGTTGTCCTGTTTTTTGTCTTTGTGTGTGCTGAGTGCCCGTTTGCAGCCTCAGCTTTTAACAGAAGTCAGAACATTTTAAGATTTTTAATGCAACGTTAGAGTTGTTATACGTAATGATAATGGGCTGGCCCCCTGTATAATGTGAAGGAAGCAAAATAGCCTAAGTGCTGACGCTCCCAAAATTTTAATTCAATTCAATTCAATAATATACTTTTGGGGTGGCGTGGTTAGCTCATTGCGCTGCAACGCCAGGGGTTTCGGGTTTGATTGATTGGCTTTATGTTACTTCGCTTTTTGTGTCATCCATAGACCGGGGAACATGTTTTGAATGACGCTGATAACGCCAATTGTGAAACCGCGAGTTCAGAGCTAGAGCAGAAACATTTATGTCTGGTGAATGAGACTTTCAGGTGCCAGTCTGAATGAAGGATGCTGCTATCGTATCTCGTTTCTCGTCAGGCAGGAACAAAATGTCTTTAGCGATTGACAAAGAATGCAAGCACTACTGGCCACCCAGGTAGGCTCCTCCCTAAGTTGCCAAGCAGCTTTTAGGAGGAGGAAACAAGTTTAAGTCAAGTTAAAAATAGCATCCAAGCTCTCTCCAGGTTCAACCTTTCCTTCTTGGCTTCCCGGGTGCCTACTTCGTATTAAGCGAAACCAGTTTTGCAGAAGGGTCTTGTAAACAACTTCGTATTAAAGGGTACTTCGTATTAACCAATATCGTATTAACGAGGTTTTCCTGTATTTATATATATATATATATATATATATATATATATATATATATATATAAAGTAAAGTGTTCCCCTGTGCATAGCACCACGCCATGAAGGCGTATAGGGGGTGTGGGGGTAACGCCCCACACTTTCTTGATCCGGTCGTGAGTGGGGGTGATGTGATCAGCATCACGCGCCTGACCGCCTTTACCCCCCAGGGTTTCCCCCAGGTACCCATGTTATTCGACGCTGGGTGGGCGCCGGGGCCACCATTAGAAAAGTTCCTGGATTTGAACCGGCCGGGGATCGAACCCGGGACCTTTAGCATGGTAGTCAGACGCGTTACCGACTGAGCCACCGCGGCCACCATATATATATATATATATATATATATATATATATATATATAAATCCCAGTATCATTACGGCAACCACTATACTCTGCAGGAGTGTGGCAACCACTGGAAATCTTTGAGTATACTCGTTTTTTAACGTGTATATTTATATATCATATCGTACTGAGAAGCCTGTTTAACTTTATTTGTAAAATTTGGATAAATCTCTAGTAAATTCACTCCGATATCATTGTGAAGGCCATTCGCACCACTATCATTGTAACACCCAATGTATATATTTGTTATTTTGCTATCATTGTGGAACCATTGCAGCAACACTGCTACCAACTGTTGAATATCATACTTTTTGTCCCCGGCTTTGGTTATCAGTTGACATCACGTCTGTTCGTAATGAAAGACAAAGCAGCTTGACAAATATATTGTAATGATGGTCACGAAGAAGGAGAAAAAGAAGAAGAAGAAGTTAGCTGAAAGATGCTCGTATGATTTAATGTGGTGTACTGTGGTGTCAATGAAACCTTTTGAGCATAGCTGGAGTGAGTTGAAGGATGATTTGCGAAATTATTTCCCTCGCACTCGAGCATTGGAATTTTACATAGCATTAAATTGGAACAGTTCCGCATTGTGTATTTCAGGCTTGTATAAATACTGAACTTGTGTTGCAATTTGCAGGAATAAGTACCAATCGTCATGAAATGGCATATCTTATGGTGTATGGTACCTCAACGAAATCAATATCAAACATATTCAATACTTAAAAGGTAATTGTGTGGTATGTAGAGACTGTAATGTTCCTACAAATTACTTATGTTTGCAACCCACAAAACTGAAAAAGTGCCATATATTTGCAGAAATAAATATTCCGAGTGAAAAATACGGTGAAGTGCACCACGAAAGTGAAAAAGTGCAATATAATTGGAAAAATAAATATTCCGAGTGAAAAATAAAGTGAAGTGCACCATTTACATTTATTATAGAATTGAGAAGGTATGTAGTAATTTGCACAAGATAAGCATGTTAATTGCAAACAATTATGCACAGCAATTATAATTCTACTGTACAGTTTTCGTTATCATGGTTGATTCATTCTTGTGGTTTTCATGAACGGTATTTGTACTCGGTGTTATTGAAGATCTCTTGTTCATGAAGTTTTATTAAATTATGTGCTAGTTATTTCAGAAGAAAAGGAAAATTTGTAAACATCCAAACTAACTTTTTTTTAAAAATACATATGGAGGATACTCACTGCTAAAAATCTGTAGTTTCCAATCTGTAATTATATTTATCTTGAGACTTTATCTTCCTTAAAATCCTAAATAAACTTAGTGAATTTTTTCATCCACAGTTGCATTATTTTCTCTTGTAATTAGTTCTTCTTCATGCAAAAAGTATGACAATTATAAACTAAAAAAGTGGGAATGAAGTGGGAAAATGTAACATTATATTTCATGTCATGTATGTAGCTGAACGTTTAAGGGAAACGTGCCCTTTCAAGGATGTTTTAATTTTGAAATCATGGTAAAATTCTGTCCCATAGGAGACGCCTGGAAATCATAGAATTTCGCGTATGTTACATTTGTACTTACTTATTATGCATTGCTAAACGTCGTCTGCGTGTTTTTTTTTGCTGTTTTCACTTCAAAAACTTCGATTTCTGACAGTATTCTTCGATGCGTTTTCACTTACGTTACGCAGAACATAGGGACCAAATTTTGACGACCGTTGTCTGTGATGGACCACAAACCATTGGCGCTAGCCCCACACAGCATTGGCAATAGCCCCACATACCATTGGCATTAGCCCCACAAATCATCTACAGGTAGCCCCACGCACCATTCGCAGGAATGAGGTATGCCTATGAGGTTAGGTTAGGTTCTATTAGCATAAATACAAAACAAAAAAATTCCCGTAACCCCCCAAAAAAAACATTGGTACTAGCCCCACACACCATTGGCGTTAGCCCCACACACTATTGACATTAGCCCCACAGACGATCCACGGGTAGCCCCACGCACCATTCACGGGATCGAGGTATGCCTACGAGGTTAGGTTAGGCCTGTTAGGTTAGGTTCCATTAGCATAAATACAAAACAAATTTACAGATTTTCGTGTTAATCAGAAAAAAAACACACAGACTATGTTCAGCAATGCATAATAAGTAAGTACAAATGTAACATACATGAAATTCGATGATTTCCAGGCATCTCCTATGGAGCAGAATTTTACCGAAATCATTTGTGAAAAACTGGAAGATTTTTTTTTAAATGGAATTAGATGGAATGAAGGTGTTTTGATATTTTATACCGTTGACCTGTTTTGTTGTGTGTTTATTTTAGAAGGGCACATGTCACAACACCCTTTTATTTTAAAATATTCCTTTGGTAAACAATTTCAAAGTTTTACATTCTGTAAATACTAGAAGAATGCTCAACACTACTCAGCTGGCTTATGTAAATAGTATGTGTGAACACAAATGCCCAAAAAGATGAGATACATCCTTTTTACCAGTAACTGCACACTGGACCAGCATTGGAATTAACTTTTATCTGTATTAGCACTTTCAAGCAAGGCTTTGAACTCAATTTAGCCAACACTGGACTTATACCACTTTCCCTTCTCTTCTCTCCCCCAACATGATAAATTTTTTACCAATTCTCTTAGCAGGAAGACTAATTTTTGTAGAATTTTGGCAATCATTATTACACAAAATTTGAACCTTCATCAAAGTAGTGAGCACTGTTTGGATTTCGAAAAATGGGTAAAATTATCGCAAAATTAAAATACTTTTCAAAGACATTTCTGTACAGTTTTTAATGGTCATTGATATTTCTTCTTGTGAAAGAAACATATTCCCAGTTAATTACGATGTGTTTCTAATGCCAGAAACCATCTACGGATAGCCCCACACACCATTCACAGAGACGAGGCATGCCTACGAGGTTAGGTTAGGTTCCATTAGCATTAAAATACATGATTTTCCTCTTAAATTAAGTTATTTTTCTTCTGAAAGTTTGCGTTCGAAAAGAATACACTTCCATAAACATAGGAGAGTCCACAGAAATGTGTTAAGGTAAGCAGTTTCTTGTGTAAAACGTAAGAAAACTGTTTTAACTCTGCGATAATTTTACCGAAAAATGTTATTGGTAAAATTCTTGATGACGGCGAACACTATTTCTACAGAAGACATTACTTAGCAAGTTTCTGTACCATTTGTGATGTTTCTTGATGTTATTCCTGTAGAGTGTATTGTGTTTAACATGAAAATCGGTATATTTGCTTTCTATTTATGCTCATGAAACCTAACAGGCCTAACCTAACCTCGTAAGCATACCTCGTCTCCGTGAATGGTGCATGGGGCTACCCGTGGGTGGTTTGTGGGGCTACAAAATTGATTCTTGTTTCGCGATTCAACGTGATTCCCACGTTAAAGAATGTTTCGCAATGCATAATAGGCGAATTCCGATGGAAAAAAATAGAAAACTAACGTGGGAAACGTGCTCGCCATCATCAACAGTTTTAATATGTTATTTATGTTTAAAAAAAAAACAACTTATAAATTACCGTATGCAAGTATGCACGCTTCCCATGGAAAATGTATTTTCCGTTGACAAGTGACTAAGTATCGTACACAAGTGGTAAATAATGTAGAAGTAAATTAAAACCTCAGTAGAATCCATTTACGGAATTTATATTGATGCTAAAGAGAATCAAACATGTCTTGCCTAACGTAACCAGGTGGTGAAGCTAGAATTTGAACTATTTTCACCAGATTTTAAAGTATGCACGTGCATGATCTACACTGTGGTCTGGCATGCTATATACATGTGTGTATTCTTCAGTTGTCAGTGTGCATTTATTTTCATGTTGGCAATATTTTTTTTCTGCATGCCATGGAGTTGGAAAAATACTGCAGGGTGTTCTGATAAATACTGGTGCTGCTAATATGTCACAAGGCATTAGTATAAAGGGGCATTACATTCTTAAATGTTTTCATTGTTAGGTTAGGCCAGTCAGGTTTAGGGCTATTAGCATTAAAATTACTTCGTTAAATATTCCCAACACCATTGATGCAATTTCTGGTTTCAGTACTTTCTGCTACTGTCCCTACTTGGTGACTTGTTAGCAGTAAGTTCTACAACATTGCTAATGAATATAATGAAATAAGGTAAAATACAATGTACTGTTATGATTCAGGTTATTAATTTTGCTGGTGAAAATAGCCACATATGATTTTCTCAGCACTTGGCGAAAATATTCGAGGCCTTTGTTTATAACATTATATATATGCTTCTTTAGTAATTTTTACACATAAAATGTTTCTGAAATTGAAACGTGTGTTTATTTTTAACTTCAGGCAAGCAACCTAACCACACTAAATGAGCATTGTAAGTGTTAGATAGGGATGCATTCTGACTTGAGCGCTACGGAAAAATCTTGAAACACTAAGGGTGCCGTGAAACCATGCTCTACAGCTTGTTAGTCTATGCCTAATGATTTATTATGTGTATATTTTTTATCAATATAATGTTCCACACTTTTGCGAGTATTGGTAAATGCATAATTATTAGATTTATCATCATATGCAAACAATTTTAGGCAAAAATGTTGCCCCACCTGTAAAGTTAAAGTGTTATTTGATGCTACGTGCATGTTGTGCTGTACTTTACAAATGCTTTCTTTTGTTTCATAAAGTGGCACACATTTCCACTGCTGAACTATATAAAATGTGCGACATTATGTGAACAGGAGTGTACCAAACACATATGCTTTGAATTTGAGATTTAAGTCCACTTTTATGTTCAGTTAAACTAATTGGGACTTGACCAACAGTTTAAATTGGGAGTGGGATCTGAACCATTTAAGACTCAAACAGATATCAAGCCCTTGATTACAAAGTGAGGGTGTTACCAGTATGCCACTGACGAAACCCTTACATATGCTTTGATCAATGAAAATGTTCAGTGAATGAAACAAAAGAAACCTAACCTAACCTTTTCATTTGTACATCCAGTACTGTTTTGCATTTAAAATATAATTTTCTATAGTTTGACGAGTGTTGACTTTTTCCCCTCTGCGACCTTTCAATTACTAATTTAGTCAGCAATACAGGGTTATTAGAACAATGGTTGCAAATTTGACTTCATGCTGCGACACCTTTAATGGTCAGAGTATGCCTGCCAAGCAGATTCTTGTTGGTGACACATGCATCAATTTCCATACAGGTTGGCATGTTTAAAACTACTTGTTCTAAACATTTAAAACACAAAACTTTGTTTTCTTTTAAAATACTTTAAACATTTCAAGCACACTGCTGTAAGCATGTTTTTTCAACTTTGTCTTGTTTAAAACATATTTTCAAACTTGATATTTGAAATTTTGTTGTTTTACTTATCCTTAATCTCTGTTATTTAGTTTACTGTGCACAGACATTGGCCAAATATGTATCCATTTCACAAAGAAACATGCCATTATGACTACCTGTAGGTTACATTTAAAACACGTGAATAGTGTTGTTCCGCACTCATTGTTTATTGTTGTTAATGCGATTTGTTTGCATCCACAATAAAATGTGATATTTGGGAAAACAGTAAAACAACTACAGAGATTGATTTGCTTTATTTTAATTGCTTTCATGCCACTTCTGGCTAATTTGAGAAGATGAGGGTGAGTGACGATATGATGAAGGGACACTCACAAACATCCATGCCTAAGCTGGGATTCTAACCCGGGACCCCTGGTGTCGTAGCACGATGTGCTAATCACTTCAACACACGTGTCGGCCACTAGAGTTAGAGTGGGGACTGACAACCGTGGATTAACTAAACCTTGAGCCTACATGTAAGATTTAAAAGTAATGTAAATAGATATTTTAAGAAGTTCTTCAAATGTTTTCCGTGTAACTAGAAATGCAGTCCTTCCTTGCATGATTAACATATTACTTATCAGAAATGTATTCTTGGCACTCTGTTTAAAACACATAGCTATTTTTTCTTTTACCAAAGTTTAAAACACATTTGTGGGACTGATACATGGATGAACAGTTTTGTTCTGCACTCAATGTACATTCCCCTTCCTGTAAAATGACACAAACTTTGTAGGGTTGTACAGTTAATGAATGTGTCACTTTATCTGAACTGGAATGTACATTATTGTTAATGTTTTTTTTTTTTTTGCATTCACAATAAAATGTGTGGTATTTCCGGCAACAGAGTGGCTAGTACAGGGATAGAGTGAATCCTGGTAACTGTGGATTAGTTGAACATTCTCAACAGCCAACATGGAAGACTTAAAAGTTTAACGTAAGTATTTTAAGAAGGTACTCGGGTGTTTACATTATAACTAGAAACACAGTCTTTCCTTGGATGATTAACCCTAAACAGCTAAAGTGGAAAATCAGTAACAGTAACGCTAAAGCTAAGGCATTCTCATCTTGACGACCTTATTGTTTGGCTTTATTGGCTACCAACATAATTTATTTCCGATAGTAACAAACAAAAAAGTTTTGACATGATTTAACGTTCATAGTTGCATTAAAAACAGCAATTTGTTTGGTATTTTCCACATATTGCTTTGGAACAAAGACTGCAATACATTTTTGTTGTACCCTCTTTTCCTTTGATGGTTATCACAGGTTATTTGGAAGTTTGATACATTGATGCTGTGGTGTGAGTTGTCTAAAGCAACAAAACACATATTTTTAGTTTTGTTCTGAAAAACAATTTTTTTTTTACCTTGTTGAAACAAAAAATAGATATGGCAAATTTGGTTACATTAAAGCCAATGCTTCGTCACAATGACTACCCACATAAAATAATATCAAATAATTTGTCAACTAGACAGAAATTGAACCCAGACAGTATCACTCCCTCTTTCAGAGTTTAAGGTCAGTTGAAAGTATCGAGGGTGCCAAGTATATCATGTGGTAAGAAAAGGTGGAAGGGGGGATACCTTTTTGTATTTACTAGTCTTCATTTTGATAAAGCTTTATCTTTTTGGTTTAACAGATAATTATCTGAATATGTTTTCTTGGCATTATGTTTTAAACATTATTTTCTTCATGGTCAAACGGCCTCCCCGATGGCGCAGTGGTAGCGTCATTGCCTTGTAATCAAGGGGTACCGGGTTCGATACCCATTGGAAGCACATAGTGGTTCAGATCCCACTTTAAACTGTAGGTCCAGTCCCGATTAGCCTTACTGTGCATAAAGTGGACTTAAAGCACCAAATCAACCAACCAACCAATCTTCGTGGTTTAAAATAATTTAAGAAAACAAGGAAAGTTGTTTCTTCATTAAAAAATGCGAACCCTGCTTTTATAGCTGCAATTATCTGGTATTCTTGACTTAAAAATGACAATTTTTGTTAACTTTTCCACTTGGAGTTTTTGAGTCTAGTCTATGTATAGTACAGCTAATTGGGACTGGACCTACAGTCCAAAGTGGGATCCAAACCACTTGTGCCTCCGCCAGGTATCAAACAACTTTAGCACTTATTGAAAACATTGAGTTACATAAAAATATGTCACTCTGTCCTACCTGTAATTATTAAATTGCTGATGGGCATTTGTTACTTCTTGTGTATTTCACAAATAGTGATTATATCGCTAATATTTGAAAAAATCTTAACAGCTGTGCCTTGATTTAAAAACTACTTTCTCCTGCTAAGACAAATTTCATAAGAATGATGTAAATTATAAATGTACATTGTTTCAGAAACTTTCAGCCACAGCACATGCTGAAAACATAATATTTTGTTAATGAAAGTAGAAGCTATTCATAACTTGCAGCCACTCAACACTTCTTTGTCAGCCACCATGGATGAGAGATATTTCAGCATTGGGGATTCCTTATGGTTGTCTGTTAACCTGTATCAGAACAAGAACATTTTTGCAAGTATTCTTGTGAAAGTGATTCATTAACTATATACATAATAAACAACTATATGTACAGACTAAATTCCCTGCAATGTGTAAAACTTAGTAAACTCTACAAAGTGTGTTGTTCTACCACCTTGAGCTACCTTGAAAACAACGATACCATATGAGTGAAAAAGTGTTGTGAACATTTTCATTTTACACAAATAATTTGTATTGAAGTTTATATTTTGACTCACGATAAAGTTTATGTATCACAACACAAACCTATCTATACTTAAGTTTACACTACGACACCACAACGTGAAAAAACAAAACAAAAAAGATGTTGGCCAAACCTTGGAAACAGCCAAAATTACCAGTGCTTTAAGTTCGTATATTTGGTAAACCATTTTTAGTATGGTTGGTCGAATGTCGAGCCAACTACTTTTCGCTAGTTGGGATACCACAATATTTTGTGAATTTCTTATGATGAACACAAGAAGAAAACAACTTCAAAAGTTCCAGAACCTTTATTCCCAGAAACAAGTCGGATTAGAAGCAACCCCCTTTTTTAGCACAGCTAGCACAATTTCAGTGTAACATAAAATTGCATTTTATCCTTAAACAAACACTGCATCCGAAGCATAAAATTTGCAATGTTTAACGTTTTTTTGTAAGTATAATATTTTCTCTTAGATATATTAACGATTTTCAATAGGCCGTAATAATTTTCAGTTACATTATTGTTGTTGAAACATTGCTTACAGAGAAAATAAGGAACTGTTGTGTGTACATAAATTATCAATTCTTGACTTGAGAAATGTTGCGAGAATGCATATCCAGTGTTTGTTTCAGAACATTCTTAATTTTGTTACAAGTGGAAAACATCAATCATTATGCAAAATTAACAGAAAATATTTAAATTGGAACAGGTGACATTACAAGTGTCGACAACATACATAATGGCTTACACAGTAGAAATTTTAATCATAGTTTCTGCAAGAAAATCACATTCTTCAATACAATATGTACTATGAAAATGATATAATGCATATTTGCACAGATATTTTCTATAATTTGTCCCTTACTTGCTACAGTTCTAATTAGAACTGATCAACAAAATTTTTATTTCAATGATATTCCAGGATATCATGTTTACAACATTCCGTACAAAGAATTATATAAAGGATAACTTACACCACATAACTGAATTCCAGTTTTGCCATGTACTTTTTTTACACAAGTTTTTACCATACCACATGCCTTTTTCAGGGGTAAGACAAGAATGGTCAAATAATAAAACTTGGGAACGTAAGTACATTTAAAAGATTAAAGTTGATGGTGAGGAACAGCAGTGACAGGGCACTCTGCTAAGGCAATCTGCCATCTAATAACTTCAATGTTGACCTTTTAAACCAACGTGCCTTCCCATATTTTAAACTTTGGCTAATATCAATGAAGTCTTACATCTTTAGATAAGTGATAATTGAGTAATTTGTTAGTCGAAGTGAGAGAGGCTGTGTGCACTGTACATGATTATTTTGCTGGTATTGTAGTTTACTTTATAAGTGTTTGAAGTTTCTTGGATAACTTTTTAGTGTAACAGTTCTGTACAAACACTTTTATTTTAAGCCAATTTTTATTGTTCAGTATTTCAGGATTTGCTTCAATCAACATCTCACATTCGAGTCTCCTTGGTGGCTTCTTTTTGCAAATATGGTTTTTGAAAAACTTCAAAACAACCTTCTTTTGTTCATCGGTCCAAGGTACAACCTCTCGCTTTGTGCCTTCTACATATCCTGGAGCTCTTTCCTTCCGTTTGACTGAAATCAAAGTTCCCTCAGATTTTTCATAAGTTTTTAGTGTCCTAACATTCTCATCCATTTCTGTGGCTACTTGTTCATGATTGTCTTCATTTTCATCTCCTGAACTAGCAATCTCATTCTCACTCAAGTTGGTTTCTTCCGATGCTAACAAATTTTCTTCAATGTTGACATCTATTTCATCTAGACTTTTACCTCTAAACTTAGAAGCTGCACCACTTTCCATCATCAGAAGTAACTTACTAATTTTGGCTGTTTGAAAGATATGATCAGGTAGTCTGTATTCACTCTGGTGAATGCCACCTGTATGTCCCATAAATGTAGACAACTGTTCAATGTCTTGTTCTGATATCGCTAGCAACTGGCTGATTGTTGCAAGGTGTTTCCTTAATCTTCGTGTAGTTATAGCATCAGGATTTTGGAGTCCTGCTCGTTTGGCATGATTGGTTAATACCTTGTATCCAGCAAACGGATTGGTTGATTTGGTATTGCAAAAGAGATAAGGATTATCTTCTCTAACGAATTTGCTCCTTAACTTGATCAGAAGGTCAATATGTTGCTGAACGTCCAAGCTGAACAAGACTGGCGTCGTTTTCCGTTTACCTTCTATCACAACTCGCTTAAACTTCTTAATCAATATCTTTTCGGTTTGTTTCACAGCATCTGAAAATTCTTCATACCCCTGACTGTTTCCAGTATTTTGATAAAGGTCAACTGTAAGCCTAGCAAGTTCCCCAGGTCTTTTTCGACATAGCAGCATGACTCTGCAATACACAGTTTGAAGCAAGTCTTTGTAAGCAGTCTCATCATCGTTGTTCATTTCCAAGTGGGAAAATGCAGTTCTCCCTTGATCTATTAGAAAGTCTCTAAATTGTTTCAGATCACTCGCCAAAGGAATTGTTGTAATTGTATTCATTTCTCTTGTGCGCAGGTTGTTTGCAGCCTGGTGCGACACTTCATATTTCCAGTTTGATTTTATGATCAAAATCATTGTTCGAAGGTCAGCCTCGACTTCACTTCGCGTGTGTTGATCGAATTTGTTTTGTCGTTTGTAAATGTGAGAAATCGCTATCTCACAACATTCTTTTAAGGAAGTACTTATATTCATAGCATAAGTAGGGGCATTATATCTGTCTTCATCTCTGTCATATCCTGCTACAGATTTCACAGCTTCAACTATTAGATCAAAATGTTTTGGTTTTAGAGCCTGCAATAAGCTTTCTATTGTGGGATTTCTATTCTTGATTTCTATTAAAAGTTTACCCAGCTCTCTTATTTTCCTTGACGTTACATTTATTTGATGTCTTTGCCGGTGTATTTTGAGGAAACGTGCACCAAAAATGCATCCTTTTTAGCAGCAAGTGAAACACTGTCTGCCCGCATTCTTGGGAAAACACTTTCTTTCAGCTGTAGGTCAACATGTGTACCCTTAATGAGGTAATCTTGTGCATCCAGTTGTGCAGATGTCTTTTTTGCATTGTCAGGTTTCTGTAGGCAGTGTTTTCGATGTTTCCATAGCTGTTTTCGAGAATAAAACCCAAGACAGTAAGAACATGGTAATACATTACTTGGAGAATCATTCAGTACTGATTTCCTTACTGGTTTGATATTTCCTAGGTTGCAGTTAAGGTAGTTGCCTTTTTTTCTTAAAACTGTGATTAGATGTTTCCGTTCTTTACTTTTTAATGGTTTTGACAAAATTCTTTGAACTTCAATTTCACATTTGTGATTTCTTGCAATGTGTCTGGCAAATTGTGTGACTAATGTTTCGCAAAAGAAGCAAAAATATCTCTCTCTCTTTTCCACAAAGGTATTATGCATTTCAATTGAACCTGAATTTTCATGAACTGGAGTGATAGAATTTTCATGGATGTTGTTGTCCTCACTGCCTGTCTGAGGTGATGGAAGTGAACATGGTGATACTTCGTCTTGTAGTCCATGAAGATTTTTGTCCAAAGTTGGGTTCTCTGAGTCTGTGCTACTCTGAGGCACGTAGTCTGGATCTTTTACACTATCATGAACAGTTGAACAAGATGAAGATTCAAAATCATCATCAGTTTGAGTTTTCAAACAACCTAAACTCTGTGGTTGAAAATTTGTGAAATGATCCCCTGCGACATTATTTATGCATGAATCTGCTGTGTTACACACATCGCCCAATCATATTGCTGCACTGTCATCATGTTATCACTCAAATTAAGTCCTTTCACACACATGAGGAAATTGCTTTGCATGGAATGGGAATCTGTGAATGGATCATGAAGCAAATATTGCTTGCATTCGTCACCACTGTACACTGTCGAGGAAGGTGAAGGTGGAACAACTTCTTCAATTTTCACTTTTGGATCACTGTGTAATAATAGTCCATAACCTCCAGCATCTTCTAAAACTTGGCATATTGTCTCTGAACATGTTACGTTACTATTTACACTCCATGACATGGGTTCGGAAACCGTATGAGGTTTATTTTCACAGGACCTTGTTTCACTGTTGCTCACATCCAGCATTTGGTAAACTAAAAATAAATACATGAGAAAAAAATAGTAAATACTATCTTAAATATCTTTAAGTGAACTACAGTGAATGACCATTACAGTTATCATAAAACTGTATTCATGAAATTTAAGCAGATTTATTAATAGGCACTATTTTGGGTGCATTCCGAAAGTCTTAACGAAACAAACGCATCCAATGAAAATAACTGGGCTTGTGAATCTGTTGAAACCTGTTATTTTACAGACTTATGGGACACTCTAGGCAAAAGCACAGGTGCAGCGTTTTGTTTAGAAAAAGTTTCCACATGGCATCTAGCGGAAGGAATATCCTTATTGCAAAAATAAACTCTACTGTGGGCACTGTTACTCACTTTACTCACATTCTAAGAACTGTTATAGTCATACTCATTTTGTGCATGTTGCTTCATATCGCTATCTGTTAAAATTATAATACATTTTCCGAACTAGTGCAATTTGAATCCAACAGCACGTACGTTGTCTGGAAGCAGCAACTATTCTCACCGAACAAACGAGCCTCCTGATCCATGCGTTTGGTGAATCTCATTCTTGCATGAAACACACGGAATGAGACTTTTGGAACAGCATAATGAAACTCACGGAAACACTTATGTGACAGCCAGTTACCATAACTCATTTAATGTGTTAAACTCGTGTGACTTTCGGAACAGACCCTTTGTTATTTTGTTTATGAATAAAAACATATAATTCATATCTCATGTTTTGTACATGTTTATATTCACTGTTTGTTTTTCAAAGGCAATCAGATTGCAATCACTTTGTCATATACATTAATTAACGATGTGAATGAACTATTCACATTTTGCTATGCATTGAGGAAAGAAATCTAAATTTCAGTTTGTGATGTACAAATTGCCATAAATAATAATAATTTTAAGTCCAGTGCATTTCAGGCAGGGCTGAAGCACAATAGCTTCCCTTAAATGAATAATTGGTGTGACATACATAATAGCTGATTTGGGGGGAGTTCATCTGTGCTTAAAATATTTGATGGTAAAATCTTGTATTTTTTTTAACTCCAGAGAAATTGTACACATGCTTGAATACTTCTATTGCCATTATTATATGTATGTTTGAGAGCAAATGCATATAACCTACATCTCACAATGTTTGCAAGATGATGGTCGGGTGGAGCATTAACAACCAAGCAAAATGCATTACAAAAAGTATTGCTAATGCAAGAGAGAAACATTGCTCAGTGGTTCTCACAATTTAGAATATTAATATTGTCGAACATTAGAAATTCCTCAGAATTAATGAAATGGTACAAATAATTTAACAGATATTGTGTCAATTTATAATATAAAGTTTTGGAGTCAGAAATAGTTTTGTTGCAATATCCAGAACTGTGGACGTACAGTATTTCGTAACCACATAATTCATTTTATTTTTTATTCAAATGTGTATCTTAATAAATATATTTTGACACTACTACGTAAGTACAGTGTTGGCAATAACTATTGAATTTGCATTATATTACGTACTGAGACATTGTACCATTATGAAGACCTAAAGACTCAATCCCATCCCTCCCTCCCTCCCAGTTGGCTTGTACAAGTGTAGTTAAAGTAGCAATCGAATAATACATAACAATTTGTTTCAGGTAGTACATATCATCTTATCTGGATTTTTTTTAAAGAGGACATTATAATATTTTTTCATAGCAACATTCGAATATTATCCACAAAATGTTGTTTTCGGCTCCTCACTCTCCTTTCCTCAAGGTTCTCATTTGAAAATAATAGTAATGGCAGCAGTAATGAAACTTCTGAGAGTGCCATGAAGATTTGTACTGGTGTTCTTTTTTTCAAAACACACAAATTACACATGAACTCACAATGAATTACAATTTCTAGGAACAACCATCTGATTTGTCTGCATTGATTACTTCATGAAATACCAAATGCAAGTATACAGAAAGAGAGCTGTTTTTTTAAAAATAAATAAATAAATAAATGTTCATGTTTTGAACTACATCATAACGTTTTTTGTATGTACACACATTCAAGCGCCTGTTCACTAGGCAAGAATGCAATTCAACATCAACAGCATATTTTCGTGAGTAGTTCGGGTTTCATATATACAAGAAAATGAATTAGTCTGATCACTTAAATTTTAGTCTGCCATACAGAAGTAATTTTGGACTGAACCTACAGTTTAACACAGAATCCAAATCTCAGGACCATTTCGCACATAGGAGCAGCTTAGTTTAAGTTTCAGCCTGACAGGCAATGTGCTAACAATTATAGCAATGTGATCCTCAAAAGTGCATATCATATAGTAACATGTAATCAAAATATTATGCAAATCCAAAATTTTCAGACTTGGTAAAAATTAACTTCTTTAGTCTTCTTGGACCTGGATAGCAAAGTAATACAGAGTCCTTATTGTGATTTCACAAATGTCAGTTATTTAGCAAATAATCGTGAACTCTATATTTATGGGATGGCATTTTTTTTTTCGATTCTGGCCCCCAAAGTTAAGCTTAAAGTAAGATTCTGCCCCTTTAAAATTAGGCCCCAAGTTACGTCCATGTAAACAATCGTATAAACAAAGCCGACAGAAACAAAGAAACATACAATTTTGCAAAACGCAGCTTCTTTCCTCTTCTGACAGTCCTTTTGTGCTTTCATATTTTGGTTTCCATACAGTTAGGGTGTCTTTTCCACCACCTCTACTCTTCCGAACCATTTGTAAGATCTTTTTCGCTCTCGATGCCTGGAAATAATAATAAAGTTTTTAATGGTATGTTGTTAAAGGTGTGCATGCTTCTACTGTAACACGCTATTCAATAATTTATTAGGGATCCCTGGTTCGAATTCTGGCCTGGGCATGAGTGTTCTCTGTGAATGTCCCTTCATAAATGTCATCACTCCGTCACTCATTCTCATTGCCGCGATTAGTCAAAAGTTTTGAAATGGTACAAAAACTCATTTACATTGATTGGAAATATATTGTAATGGCATGGGAGATTCATATCGCAAATATAACATGTTACAAGATAATAAAAAATTGAATTAAAAACATTTATGACAAATTTAATGTAAATCATTGCCACTTCTATTTTTACAGTGCTTCGCCATCCTAATACTATGTATCTCAAACTCTGGTCTTAGAGATTACTTCGTACACAGATCATGAAATAAATTAATTTCATGAGCATTCAGGCTACTAATGGACGGCTCTTCTATTTCTTATTTTTTATGCAGAAATAAAGCTTTCCAGCCGCTGACAAAATAGGACAAGAAAAAGCAGCCCTAAAAATATGAGAACAAAGGCTTATCAAACAATGAGTGACAGATTTGTAGGAACAGAACATGTACCTTGGCTTTCTGATGTATTTGTTCGTTTCCGTTTTTTTTTTAAAAAAACAAAAAAAAAAAACGATGTTTGCAATCTGCGCATGAAATCATTGATTTGATTTAATTTTAAACGTGGAACATACAAAAGTCCGATCTCACTGCAGTAGATTTAAATTAAAATCTCCACAATCTTACGCTAATAATTTCGGCCTCCCCCTCCTCCCCACACACATACACACAAAGTAACACCGATTTTAGCTTGCTAACCTCATATTTTGTCTGAATTGAGAATATTCTAGTTACTTACGTACGTGCAATAGTATGCTATTTAAATAAAGTTACTGAAACTTCAACTTACCATAGTTTTATTTGAGTTTGTACTTCTTCGTTTTCCTTTTGCAGCTAGCGCATGTCGGAACGTTGCAAGCAAGACAAAGCATTCACATTAAATATCACTCCTGCTTCTTCGCGTTAGTGGACCGTGTGCTCGGTAGTCTGAAAGAAATGTATACGAACGCTCACGTGGTTTATCCAATGCTACCAACTTCGTTTTCGGTTGCCACTTTAATGAAACTATGAACAAAGTGTATAAAATACACATATACAGCTACCGACTGTCGCGCTCCAAGCGGAGGAACAGTGAACTAAAAAAATATACAATCCAGACATTCTGCTACCAATGTGGCAACATGGTCGAATTTTCGATGACAGTTTATTGTACTATTACTTCAAAATTTCACAATTTTGACATTCTACTATCATTGTGGCATCAATGACGTATTTCCAACGACAGTTCATTACACTCTCTTGAGTATCAGGAAAACGATAAGCAGGGTTGCCTTCATGGCAACCGTATATGGTCGTCCTAAACACCTGGTCATCACTTTAAATGGAATTTTCAAATTGACGGTAGTCACATTGGTTGTCGGATAAATAAATAAATAAATAAATATATATATATATATATATAATATATATATATATATATATATATATATATATATATATATATATATATATATATATGTGTGTGTGTGTGTGTGTGTGTGTGTGTGTGTGTATATATATGCACATATTATTGACACACACAACAGAGATTTCAACCATATGAACAACTAGTATAATTTTTTGTTGCATGAAAACAACATACCCGTATTCTGTGTCATGGCAGCCCAAAATCATGTTGTAAATTTACTACATGTGTACACCTCAATTATGTTAAAATCTCACACGCAGTCATTAAAATATAGTTTATTATGTTAATTTGATCTTTACTAATAATAACTTATCTGCTGTTTTCGAGCAAAATTCTTCAGGCATCAAGCACAATGTTAAGAAGCTCTCCATTTCTCTTCTACCTTTACAGCCTCAGCTTTTAACCCAGGTAAGGATATTTTAGTTTTCAGACACACTTTTAATTTTGTTATGTTAAGGGGCTGGCCCCCGAATAGCGTGATGGGTGCAAAATGGCCTAACTGCTGATGCACCGCACCCAAAAATTTTAATTTAAATTTTAGAAAATTCAAAATCCTGGGTCGTCCACCTGATGGAGGCCAACAGTGGTTTCTATTCCAGTTTAAACTCTAAGTCTAGACCTGATTAGCCTATCTATGCATGAAGTGAAATTAACACAAGAACTCTCTATTAGAGTTTGCAAAACTACATGGCAGATACCGAATTGTGTAGAACAAAGGAAATGATGTCCACTCTTCAACCAGTCCAGGAGGTGTAAGGGGTGACCTTCTGGCGAGGCACCCAAGAGTCAACCTCACTTTCACATAGTACACCCCGGTTACTGCTTTTGGCAGGCCAATGAGGCTCTGGCATCTGGACCTACGGTCAGTATAATTCTGTGCGTTGTCCTGTTTTTTGTGTGCTGAGTGCCCGTTTACAGTCTGCTTTTAACAGAAGTTAGAATATTTTAAGATTTTAGTTATGCAATGTTAGAGTTGTTCTTTGTAACAGTAAGGGCTGGACCCTGTATAATGTGATTGGTGCAAAATAGCCTAAGTGCTGATGCACCCAAAATTTTAGCGTCAAATTCAAATTTACAGTAAAATTCAATTATTTGAGGCACCTAAGGTATTGTTTAATTTGTCTTTTTCTCATGATGCTATTTTTGTGTCATAATATTTACAAAGAATATTCAACACACTGAAAAATAAGCACAAATAATAGGTTGAATTTACCTGGGACTTTTTTTTTTCCAATGGTTTTGCAGTGCATTGTACTTTGACCATAGGGTATTTTTAACATAGACTTTCAGTGTATTTGCAAGACACAGGCTACATATTACCTGTGGCACATTTCATGAGAGAAACCTAGTATATCATTTTGAAATTTACAACTTGAGCTAACCTGCATGGTGCAGTGATTAGCAGATCATGCTACAAGGGTTGCCCAAATGAAAGTGAGACTTGTTTTTTTTTCTGTAATGATTTATTGGTTGGAATATATGAATATACAGGAAGTAAAAATGATCCATGGGTAACATATCCTTCACATAGTCACCTTGTCTGTTCAAGCGAGTGTCCCAGCTCTGAGCGAAGAATGTCCGTGGTTGACTGCGGAATCAATCTTCAATGGCATCATGGACTCTGCATTGTTAGCTTACTGGCCTCTCTTCAGATGTTTTTTTAGTGTCCCGAAGATGTAGTTGCAGGGCGAGATATTGAGGCTGTAGGGAGGATGGCCAAGGACTTCCCAGCAGAAACTCTGCAGCATTTCTCGGCACACCTGTGGAACGTGAGAGTATGCGTTGTCGTGCAACAGAAAAACCGCATTTGACAACATGCCAGTTTGCTTTCTCTTGAGGGCGGATTTCAGTTTGTTTTGGGGTAGTTCGTATGTGGTTGACAGTCCTACCTGCATCCAGCCAATCCAAAAGCAATGAGCCCTTCTCGTCGAAGATAAAAGTGAGCATCACTTTTCCAGCTCTGATGGAGAAATTAGCCTTATTTGGGCATGGTGAGTTGGGATCCCTCCATTCTATACCCATCCATTTTGTGGCTGGGTCGAAGTGGTGGCACCACATTTCATCTAATTCTCTTCCCAAAGTAACACTTTCTTCTTCAAACACTGAACCTTCAGAAGATTCTACACATGCTCTATCTTCCTGAACAATGACTTCAGTCCGCACAGAATAAATGTCAGAGTATCGACGGTAACAGTTAAAACAAACTAAAGTATCATGATTAATGTCCTCACATTTAAAATCAGTTCTCAGCAACACTGACATATGTTCAAGTTTGCCTGAACTTCCAACTCTTGCTTTGATACACACATTTTTATGCCTGTTCTCGAAGTCAGGACACTTTATTCTTTCTCAGAAAACACTGCTTTTCCACTTGTAGACATCTTCCAAACGACTCAAAACTCAAGTTCAGAAGGAATTAACAGCAATTTGTCACAAACAAATGAACATGTGAATATGAAAAACAAATTACTTCTAGTATGTTCTATAAATAAGAAATGTTGAGTGTGATCAGCAACAGTGGCATATGCAAGGGGGGGTGGGTAAAGCAGCAGATGCTGCATGGATACACCCATTTGTCCAGCCTTCTGCTCCTCAGAAAGATGCTTGGGGTATCATAACTTGTTTCTCCACAACACAAAGCTCTGCGTAGTTAAGCGACGACGCTACGACAAAAGTCTTAGTTTCATTTGGGCAACCCTTACATAATACCAGGGGCCCCAGGTTTGAATTCCGGCATGGAATGTTCTTTGTGTCCCTTCATTGATTTCATCATACCATTTCTCATACTCATTTTAGTGATTAGACAAAAGTTTCAGGAAAGCGAAGTAAAAATATACTAAATCAATCAATGAATTACATCTCCAGGCAGGGGTGTAAAGGATGGCCCTTCCAAATAGTAAACCCAATTGTCAACCTCATGTAGTATACCCTGGACTGCAATTTGCAGACTAATGAGGCTCTGGCGTCTGGACCTACGGCCAGTATAATCCTCGTAGGGCTGTGTGTGTGTTGTCCTGTGTTTTGTCCTTGTGTGTGCTGAGTGCCCGTTTACAGCCTCAGCTTTTAACTGAAGTAAGAATATTTTAGTCCCTCGACATTACAGTTATGTTTTATGGATTATATTTTAGTTACGTTAAGGGCTGGACTCCGTATAATGTGACAGGTGCAAAATAGCCTAAGTGCTGATGCAACCAATATTTCAAACTCAATCAATCAATAAAGCAAAAGTGATGTAGGAGCAGGTAGGATATATATACAAATATATATATATATATATATATATACAAATGATGAAGGAGACAGTAAACACTTACCACACGAAGAGAAATTATTCTATATTTCACGATCTGAGTCGCATTTTCAAGCTAGAAGGAAAAAGATCGGCGTTACTTGGAGAAGAGGCACAGACTACTGACCGTAGCGTCTCTACGATCAGTGTTGCCAGAAACAGTTGATAGATGACGAAAAGTACTTTAACCAGTGTTTACTGTAAGGTGGGTTGGTAGTTTTGGGGAGGAGAGGAAAGGGTTACTGGTTGGCTAGGTTGAGTCCGGGGGGGTATAGTGGCATGCATGCCTGCTATATAGGCCCTTTCCCATCGCCTGCGGAATGATGTGTCAGAGCGCGGGGGGGGGGGGGGGTAAAGGTGGATGATGGCAACACGGAAGCAGTTATTGAAGGTGGTGTTATGGTTGTTGCTGTGGATGGCAACTGTGAAATCGGAGTTTTGGGTGGAGGAACGGTGATTATTGATCCTTCAGTTCAATGGGGTGGAGGTTTCGCCTACGTAGAAGTTGCCGCAGATTTGGCAGATGAGGGTGTAAATTAGGTTAGATGAGTGGCAGGTGCCCTTAGAGTGAAGGGTGAACTCACCTGCCGCTGTGGGGATCAGGAGGGTGGGGGAGGTGATGAGTATGGGGCAGGTCTTGCATCTGGGTTTGTTGCAACTGTGAGCTGGGGGGAGTGGTATGGAAGGGGTACTATAATATTTTGTTGCATGAAAACAACATACCCGTATTCTCTGTCATGGCAGCCCGAAATCATGTTGTAAATTTACTACATGTGTACACCTCAATTTTGTTAAAATCTCGTACACGGTCATTAAAATAGTTTATGTTAATTTGATCTTTACTAATAATAACTTACCTGCTGTTTTCGAGCAAAATTCTTCAGTCATCAAGCCCAATGTTAAGAAGCTCTCAATTTCTCTTTGTTGGGAAAATCAATAATGAATGTGAAAGTTCAGGAAATGTCTACGAGAGTGCAGAAATTCATGCTTGTGTTACGAGTGAATGTAGTAGAAGAGCAACATTAGTTGATAGAGACAAAACTGGGTTGTAAGGGGTGCTCCTTCCATGTAGTGCAACCAATAGTCAACCTCACTTGAACGTAGTACACCTTGGACTGCAGACTAACGAGTCTCTGGCGACTGATCCCATGGCCAGTATAATTTTGTGTTGCCCTGTGTTTTGTCCTTAATTGTGCTGAGCGCTCTTTTTAGCCTCAGCTTTTAACCAAAGTAAGGAAATTATTGTTTTCAGACACACTTTTATTTTTGTTACGTTAAGGAGCTGGACCCCGTATAGTGTGACGGGTGCAAATTAGCCTCATTTCTGATGCACCCAAAATATTTTAATACAAATTCAAATTCAAATAGAGGCAAAACTGAATAACACAATTGCACCAACAAAGAAAAATAAAGATGTAGCACAAATACAACAATATCGATAAAGGGGTAATGTGACAGGTGACAAAATAGCCTAAGTGCTGATGCACCCATAATTTTAAGATTGATCAATCAGTCAATCTTTTTTGGTGTAGAATTAATTAATTAATAATAAGAATTATTATTATTTTTATTGTAGAAACATATGAGAACATCACATGTATAGGGTGTTTTTATTTTTTAGAGTGATAGAGCTTTGAATTAAAATAAAGCACACAAAAAAATAAGTTTGAAGCCAATTGTGTTTTCATTTGAAAGATAACTTTCTGACATTTACTTTTTGAAAATAATGTCCGGCATATGTCCACCACGACTAGCTGTGATGAACCGGATTCGATCAGTCCAATTTTGAACCACTTTTTCAAGTAATTGGGGATGTATGTCGTTAATAACATGAGTTATGTTGACTTCCAAAGCGTCAATTGTTGCTGGTTTATCGGCATAAATCAGAGACTTTAGATATCCCAAAGAAAATAATCTAGTGGCGTTAGGTCTCATGATCTTGTGAGGCCAATTCACTGACAGCACCGATATTTCCGAAGTGCTCTATACGTTTTGCAAACAGAACATTGATTTTGGAAATATATTTCCACAATTTGTAAACGTTGTTCCAGCGTCAGTCTTTCCATGATCATTTGCCAAAGCTCACTGATATGAAATAAAACAAATGACAGCTATCCCTATAGAAAGTTCTATCACTCTTAAAAAAACACCCTTTATTACAATCCTCATAAATATAACCTAGCCTTATACTAATAAAGTATATATAAATCTTACAAACAAACATCCCAACAGGGGTGCTCCTTCCACTTAGTGCACCCAATAGTCAACCTCACTTCCACATAGTACACCCTGGACTGCAGACTAACGAGGCTCTGGCGACTGGCTCCATGGCCAGTATAATTTTGTTTGTGTTGTCCTGTGTTTTGTCCATATTTGTGCTGAGTGCTCCTTTACCGCCTCAGCTTTTAACGAAAGTCAGAAGATTTTAATACTTTATGATGTTAGTTCTGCAACGTTTGACTTGTTATGTGTAACAATAAGGGGCTGGACCCCGTATAATGTGATGGGTGCAAAATAGCCTTAGTGCCCAAAATTTTAAATTCAAATTCAAATTGAAAACATCCCAACAGCATCTTAGACACATAACACAGCTTACATAAATTTAGTAGTTAACATTATTATCTTACAAGCATAACTATTTTACCTAACAAAATTAATTTCAAAGAATTCTTCTGCCTTATATATACAATTATCAGTCAATATTTTTTGCAGTTTTCTTGTGAATTTTAAAAAGGGCAGTTGCCTTAAAGACAAAGGGAGAGCATTGTTGGGTGCTCTCTGCTCTTCACTGGTCGACTGCAAGCGACGTTCTGGCTGCCTGGGAAGTGGTTTTCTTTCGGCACGTGGACCGGTGTGAAAACTGCTGCTGGCAGGGGTTCTTGCATCTTGGCGGCAGGTGCTGGTCTGACTGGCCGAGGCTGGGTGAAGAAACCTGGTGCAGCACGAGGTTCCATAATGGGGGTTGTGGGTTCGCGTCCACGAACTGGGTCCGCAAAGGAGCGGGTGCCCCTGTAATGTTCAAATACCCGGCAGCCGTGAAAGTTTGCGGGATGTTCTCTACCACAGTTCACGCACCTACACTGGTCCTCTCTTTTGGGTTTCTCGCACTTGCGGGTGAAGTTGTTGCCGGCGCAAAGGACACGACACATTGCGGTATGGTGAAGCATTTGGAGGCCTGGTGTCCAACCCTTTGACACCGAAAGCATTGGATAATCCCCTTGCCGCGATATTCTTCTACGACAATATTGTTCTTTAAGATGGACCATTCATGGAAAATGTTATTCGAGCTGGGCGCTTGCCGAATGGTGACTTGGAATAGGGGTACCGGCTCACGAGGTTGGCCTGGTGGGCTATGCTTGGTGAGGCGACATACCTCTTCCACTGGGTATCCCATGCTTTCTAATTCCTCCTTTAGCTCATCGATGGGTTGGTCGAGCGCGAGGAACCGGATCACTGCCTTGATCGGTTTTGGCATTTGGGTCGTGCCAGATGCGAATTGTACAAGGTGACCAAAAAAGTTCTTGCCCTTCTAGAGCAGTGATAAACAAAGATCAATACAGAGGACTGTACGTACCTTTTGGTTTCGAAGTAATCTCAATCAGCATCCAACACCTTTTACCAACATTCCTGCAGCTGCACAATACCCTGGTGATAAAACTAGGTGGGCTTGGATGCAAGGAAGTGCGTTAGTGCGTTCCACAGATCTCCCTCATTTGCAAAGGATCTCCCACGGAGGTGGTTGTCGAGGGAATGAAACAGGTGGTAATCTGTTGGTGCAATGTCCGGTGAATGTGGTGGATGGCACAGTGTCTCCCAGCCAAGTTGCTGAAGGGTCTCCTGGGTCCTCTTTGCCACATGTGGCTTGGCATTGTCGTGCAGGAACAGCACATCCTTGCGATTCACCAATGCCAATTCCTTCTGCCCCAGTGCACGGTGCACCCTTTGCAACTGCTGAGAGTAGAGGTCAGCAGTGATGGTCTGACCAGGTGGAAGGAGCTCGTAATGCAACACTTGCCGACAATTTCACTATACAGAGAGCATAACCTTTCGTGGGTGCAGAGGTGGTCTTGAGGTGTGAGAAACAGGGTCATGTGGCGACAACCAATGTCTGGTATGCTTGGGAGTGTCATAGAGGACCCACTTTTCGTCACCAGTGAGCAAGCGATCAAGTATGGATGTTCAGGTGCCGAGTGAGCAAGGACAAACAGACTGTCACTCGTTGTTCCTTGCTTAATTTGTATGACTTCCCTATCCCATGCAGGTGCTGTCTGACTGTTTCAGCGGAAACATGGAACCTTTCTGCAAGTTCATCTCACGTTAGACCACTGTCCTCCTCGATGGCTGCTTGCAGGGCCTCATCATCCAACACATGTGGTCGTCCACTGCGAGGTTCATCCGAAAGGCTCACATCTCCCAAACGGAATTTCTGAAGCCAATGCCTGGCAGTGCGTTCGTTTATGGCATTCTCCCCAAATGCCTGGCAAATGTGGCGACTTGATGCGGCAACTGACAGGCCCACTTTAAAGTCATATAACAAACACACGCAAAGAAGTTGCTTCGATACCTCCATTTCTCTTTGACACTGGATGAGCTATGACAGCTGTGTGTGCTGTGTGCGCAACGTGCCTGTATTACTGACATTCGATGGTCAGACTAACTCCCGAACGCTTAGCAGGCACGTGCGTCATTTCGTTTCCTCTGAGTGCATGATTAGTGGGACGTCAAAAACGGCAAGAACTTTTTTGGGCGCAGAAGGCTAGTCTTGTCATAGGTGGAAGTGGTTGTAAATTCCATACGTTATTATATACATTATCCTACAAAAAATCACGCAAATATTCAAGATACTTTCAGAGAGAAGAAACGTTTTCCAATTGGAAGCACCAGAGTTTTTTCAGCGGGAAATTTGAAATTCGACACACGTACAATAATTTTTTAACTCTGGAACTATAAACACTGGAGTTACAAATTATAGCTTATTTTGTTCAGTACACATGGGGCTATAAGCCTATGACATAAAAACAAAATTTTCCGTTATAGGTTAGAAGAAAAAGAAAAATTAATTTTTGAACCAAATTTGAAAATCGCGGGCCCCATTCGGCAGCGCCAGGACGTAAATGTGCAAAATTATACCTGCGGACTCCCCGATATGTTTGGCATTATCGTAAAAAAAAATAACGCAAATATTGAAGATACTTTCTGAGGAAAGATATTTTCCAATGTAAAGCACCAGAGTTTTTTTCAGTGGGAAATTTGAAATTTGGCGCACATACAATAATTTTCTAACTCTGGAACTATAAACACTGGAGTTACAAATTATAGCTCGTTTGGAGTGTAAGGGGTGACCTTCCACGTAGTACACCCAAATGTCAACCTCACTTCCACGTTAGTACACCCTGGACTTAAGACTAACGAGGCTCTGGCGACTGGCCCCATGGCCAGTATAATTTTGTTTGTTTTGTCCTGTTCGTTTGTCCTTATGTGTGCTGAGTGCCCCTTTGCAGCCTCAGCTTTTAACGAAAGTCAGAACATTTTATGCTTTTAATTCTGCAACGTTAGAGTTGTGATTTGTAACGATAAGGGGCTGGACCCCGTATACTGTGACGGGTTCAAAATAGCCTTAGTGCTGACGCACCCAAAATTTTAAATTCAAATTCAAAAAAAAAAAAAATCAAATAGCTCGTTTTGTTAAGTACACATGGGGCTATAAGCCTATGACATAAAAACCAAATTTTCAGTTATCAGTTAGAAGAAGAAAGAAAGAAAAATTGATTTTTTTTACCAAATTTGAAAATCGCGAGCCCTCCATTTGACAGTCTCAGGATGTAAATTTGCAAAATTGTACCTGCAGATTTGCCTGATATGTTTGGCGTTTTCGTACAAAAAATCATGCAAATATTTAAGATACTTTCAGAGAAAGAAAATATTTTCCAATGTGAAGCAAAAAAATATAAGCTACATAAAAATTAATTTTCATCTTGCATTGAATCCCGCCTGGCTGCCGTGTAGGGTCGTGGTATTTTCGGAAGCAGAGTGTGCAGAGGCGTATGTTGCATTCTGGGCAACATAATGTTGTTTATCTTATGTTTATCTCTGCGCACAACCTACACCTCTGCCTCCCAGAAGCTACCATGGGCATGTTGAGGGCCCATCTGGAGGTCCTGGAAGGATCTGGGTTCACTTATGAGGGGCTGGTGGAGATTCCTCTCTTCCCCTCCTCCAAGAGAAGACCTATAAGGGACAATCTGAAGTCCCTGTGTGACACGTTCGTGTGCAACATTTGGTACATCACATACGTATTCAGAACAGGCTTGTACAGTAAGTGCATAAACAATTTATTGGTCCATTTTTGAGTCCATCTTTGTGTGGAGTATGCACACGTCATCTGGTCTGATTTGTCAACGTACCCCGTGGACTATTTATAGTCGACAACAATGGCAGGCTTGATAACATTGCGATTGTTATCTATGAAATTTCTGTCTACTGGTGGTGGATGCATATTTGTCAGTGTGTATACTTCTCGTTTGTCCTTCCAACAGGTCACTGTCAAACCTCCTTTCACAAAAGCACAAATGTCTCCTTCCGTTAGACGTAAGTACTTTGGTGTAAAGAAGGGGGCAAACCTCGTCGATTTGAATTCACAGTACCGCAGCAGTTTCTAGTTCATTGTATAATGCAGGAGATGAGAAATAGTTGTCCATAACGGAACAGGTTCCCCTGATTAGAGAAATGTATCAAGCCAGAAGCAGTAATCTCCTGCGTCGGCCGTTACTCTCTCAAGCATTCAAAGAATTCTAGGTCAGTATTAAATCAATCCTCCTGGTTGATTGGAATTAAGTTGCTGATCAACTGGTATTAGGGAGCAATAACCAGGGGGTCGAAGAAAGGGATAAGTTAGAGAGTAGTGGGAATCGTTGGGTCCTTTGCTTTGGATCGAGGAACGAGAAACATCGGGGAGCTTGAGCGAGCCTGCATAGCGCAATTCTAAGTGTCTTCTCCGAGGAGCTATTAATCATCGAATATACAGGTAACATGCTTCTCTAACCATGTTGATCTAAACTTGAAGGTATAAATCCAAATGCTTAGTGTTGTGCCATTTCCATGTGTGAAAAGTAACCTCTTGCCCATTACCATTAAGTTATCTGCCAAGGGCGAGTGCTCACCAGTGAGGATGAATGAATGAGCAAACTACATCACTCAACCATAATGGTTAAGATTCTTGGTTTGATCCCACGGGCTTCACAGTTCGTTACGATAAACAATTTATGACCAACATTTCTCACCTTCTGTGTCAAGTAAATGACTATCTGATGTGTCAGTGTCCTTGCTGCCTGGCGTCGTCTCTGTTCTTCCCCAGGTATACTTTCAGGACCAAAGTATATCCCGGTTCGTCACTGGTTTGAAATATCTTTATTCCAAATCGTTTGTGCTTCTTCGGGATATACTGTTTGAAGATCACCCTTCCTTTGAACAGAACCATGACCTCATCAATACAGAATGTATTGCCTGCTGTAATTGTAATTGATTCCATCAAAGAAACTTCTGATCTTCCACAATCTATCATAGTCTCCGGCATTTGGGTCTCGGTGTTGGGAATTGTCCTCGAAATGAAGGAACCTGAGGAAATGTAAAAAGCAATCTCAGGTGATAGCTTGTCTGAATCAAGGCGCTGAAAATATTCCGTCAGTGTCCAATAGTCAGTTATTCTGTCCAGCTTGTGATGTCCCATTGCCAATAGAACGGAAAAGAAGATAAAGAATTTGTGAATTGTAAAGGGAGTTGCTGGTCTACTTATCCCATGTTTTGCAATATGCTGGTCGTAATATATTTGGGATTCCACCACCAGTAGATTGAAAAGTAAGTTCGTAAACAAAAGTCTGAAGAAGTCCAGGTGGGATGAATTTGCGTCCATGGGGGCAGTCGCACCGTGGTTACCTGTATACTGTAAAGCAGTAATCCGTCGGTCCCGTCCAGTTGGTTTTCGCCATATCATATCATCAGGTTCAGAGTCACTGTCTCTGTCTGAAGTCGTCAGAGTTGTAGTTACTTAATGCCGTTATGTCGGGATTGTTGTCATCGTCTGGTTCCGAATCCAATGCACGCAAATCTTCATCAATATCACTTAGTGACAAATCGGGTCTCCACCACTGATCTATATAAAAAGCCAACACAAGACCCCACAAACAGTCCGTCACTGATCTGTATAAAAAGCAGACACAAGATCCCACAAACAGTCCACCACTGATATATACAAGGTGTGGCTATTAATTTCGAGGACTGCTCTAATAACACCAGAACAGATGATGTGAAAAACTTACCCTTTTAATATGTTTCAAAGTAATCCCCACCTGCCGTAATACACTTCTGTGCTCGGCTGTATAAGATGTGGAAACAACTTTTGAAGTCCTCTTTCGGAAGACTCTTCAATGTCGACGTCACGTGCTTCTTGATGTCTTCAACATCCACAAACCGTGTTCCTTTCAGAACAGTTTCGAGTTTTGGGAACAAAAAGAAGTCTGCGGGGGCCAAGTCAGGAGAGTATGGCGGATGATGCAGCTCTACGACCTCATGCTTGGCCAAACACCGCTTCACTGGCAACGCAATGTGGGGGCGGGCGTTGTCGTGCAACAGACAGCAACTCCCATTCTGTCGAAAACGGGGACGTACTCTCCGAATTCTTTGTCGGAGTCGGGAGTAGTGCAGGTGGCCCGGTTGAACGTCATTAAGTCAGGATCGAAAAAACCTTAAAAACTCACTTTCTCACGACGTTCTACGCCTTATTTATTGCGATTACGATGTTTGCAGCGAAGAAAAGAGCACCAAAACATCAAAAAACTCACTTCAATTCACTGAAGTGAGCCACAGTGTTGCAAAACCTACGAAAATTTCATCAAAACCTCAAAACCTCACTTTCTCTCCACGTTCCGCGCATTTATTCGTTGCGCTGACACAGCGTGATGAGTAAATAATGCACTCTCTCATCCTTTGAAGGATGAATGCACCTTATCGTAATTTTTTTCCAAGTCCCGGTCAAATGTTTATATATCGTGACCTTTGTAAACCTACCTCTTTCGGGAACGATGTGCCACACACACACACGCGCGCGCCTGTATTGTGACGCAAGCAAACAAACAAAATATTATGCTTTTGCCTGTGGATATCCAGAAAAACGACAATTTTGTTCCCTCTCTCTCTGCGTGTGCTATCAACGTTGACACAATGGCACAAATTCAACAATACGTAGGCCTTGGGACGACGGAAGTTATATTTTTTTGTTTTTTTTTGTTTCAATAGCCGAACAATGGAATTCCCTACTGACGTTTACAATTTTTTTTGTTTATATTTCAATACACATGATGCTTAGGTTACAGCAGGTTGTTAACATCAGGTCTGGCAACTGTTGAGAAATAGTGACGTCAGTTAGCAGATTAGGTAGCAGTGATGCGATGCGATGCATTAACTTGTGAATTTTCGAACTCGCAAAATGATGTGGCTGAAATGTAGGGGAAGAATGTTCTAGAGAAGATTGTCTCGGATTTCTATTGGTCCACGTTGCGTTGGCTGTCATTTCACTTTTGGCCTCATTAGAAAACCGTATAAAACTTAAAGCGCTAGTGTAGAAAGTTCTATTTTATTTTGAACGTCAGTGAATAAGCATTTCCGCAGGATTTTCCAAAAGTAAGTAACTTTGTTTCTTAGCTTGCATGAGTTGGCTTTGATTTATAAGTATGGCATTGCTTTTGTGGAAGAAAATATACCCACAAAACATGCAAAAAGAGAGAGAATATAGAAGGTGTTTCATGTCTCTCTCTGCTTTTATATATTTGAAGCATGCATCTTGGTAGCTGGAATATTTTTTTTCTTCTGTGTGCCGTTGTTGGTAGGTAGGAAATATGTGTGCGGGGCATATTTCAAAAAAAATAAATGTGTTAAATTGTTAGAGGAAGGCAAGAAAAAAAATAGAGGAGAGTTGCGTGTTTTTGATATCTAGTGGAAGTACTGATTGATTGATTGAGTTGGTGTTTTTTAAGTCCACTTTATGCACAGTAAGGCTAATCGGGACTGGACCTACAGTTTCAAGAACCACTTATGCCTCCACCGGGTATCGAACCCTTGATTACAAGACAACAACGTTATCGCTGCGCCATCGAAGAAGCTAGTGGAAGTACTGATTGATTGATTGAGTTGGTGTTTTTTAAGTATTTTATGCACAGTAAGGCTAATCGGGACTGGGCCTACAGTTTCAAGAACCACTTGTGCGGGTATCGAACCCTTGATTACAAGGCTATCGCTGCGCCATCGCAGAGGCTAGTGGAAGTACTGATTGATTTAATGTTTTAAGTCAACTTTATGCACAGTAAGGCTAATCGGGACTGGACCTACAGTTTCAAGAACCACTTGTGCGGGTATCGAACCCGAGATCTCTTGATTACAAGGCTACCGCTGCGCCATCGCAAAAGCTAGTGGAAGTACATAGTTATTCGAATCTCATTTATTTAAAATATTTAGTTTTTTTTTTATGTATACTTATTGATTTTAAACCTAAAATTAAATAAAATCCGGCAATTATATCCAATTATACTTATGGCTACAACGAGCATTCGCAAAAAAATATGGCTTGAGATTTTTTTTTGCTACGTAAACAAAATGGCCGACATGCCAAATATGAACAGGCTATATAGATTTGAGAGAGAGATGGATAGGAAAAAAAAGTTAATTAAAATTTAATTTCATGATTGCAACACGGAACTTAATGATTGATTGATTGATTTAGTTTATTTTACTTCGCGTTTTGTACCTCTTGGTTAATTTGCGAAGATTGGGGATGAGTGATGAAATGGATGAAAATGGACATTCACAAACAACCATACCCGACCGGGATTCGAACCCGGGACCCTTGGCGTCGCAGCGCGATGTGCTAACCACTCGGCCACAGGGTCGGGCAAACACGGAACTTAAATATACATACATAAAAAATTAAATGTTTGGTGCTGATCACATCACATATTACCAACTATGTATTGGACTTCCCATATGCACAGATATGAATTTATTTTTGCTTGATGTAGTGCAAATATGTCGTCTGGGGCCTCCCCTATGGCGCAGTGGTAGGCAGGCTTGTATTCAAGGGTTCGATACCCGCTGGAGGCACAAGTGGTTCGGATAACACTTTAAAAACTCTGTAGGTCTAGTCCCGATTAGCCTTACTGCACATAAAGTGGACTTAAAAAAAACACCAACTCAAATGTTGTCTGGTTCGGGTGACTTGGACCTACAGTCTAAAATATCATGGTATTATTATTCCTGCAATTATTTGCAATCTTGGCCAGAGAGAGAGGAGAGGAAAAAAATAATATTTTGTTTCAATATCGAGCCTATATTTTAAATTTATACATGTGCGCATGCGCGCAGGGGGTAAATTTTATTTTTTTGATCGGGTGGGTTGTAAGGTGAGTGAACATGTAGGAAAAGTACTGATATATTGATTGATTGATTGATTTAGTTTATTTTACTCCGCGTTTTGTGCCTCTTGGCTAATTTGCGAAGATTGGGGATGAGTGATGAAATGGACATTCACAAACAACCAAGCCCGACCGGGATTCGAACCCGGGACCCTTGGCGTCGCAGCGCGATGTGCTAACCACTCGGCCACAGGGTCGGGCAAGTACTGGTATATACATAGATCAAAGTTACATGGTTCTAGGTCCCATAGGAGCCAAGAAAATCAACGTCTTGGAAAACGTCTTAAGACAAATATCTTAATCTTTAAGAAAGTCGACTTCCGGTATCTCAAGATGTTACTTCCGGTCTGTCAAGAAAATTTTCTTAAGACAAAAATCTTAAGACGTTTTCCAAGAAATTGATTTTCTTGGCTCCTAATTGAGCTAGGATGATGATTTTAGGTTTGTTGGATAGGATTCGACGAGAACTATTTGACTAGCAAATAAAATCGATTCCACCCCCTCAAGTTTCGGAAATACAGACAATTTTTAATTTTTTTTAGAAACTTGATTTGCCGGCTTAGTTTTTACTCTAATTCGAAAATTTTAATAGCATTCGATACAAAATTAGAAGTACTCTACAACCTATTGGAGGGATGATGACTAGTGCCTGCTGTTTTCGAGTTATTTTGGATTAAAATTTCAAGATGTAATTTCTAAGATGTTTTGTAATTCATAAACTATGGGTTGTAGTAAAACGATTCTTGCTCTATCTGCTATTGCTCGACGAATACTATAAACATAAACAAAGCTTATGGTTTAATTTTAAAAAATGACGACCTTAAAATAACTGTTTTCTGAAATTATGATTTATACTTCATACGCCAAAAGGGCTGAGGGTTAGAAAAAAAAAGTTTGTTTGGTAGAATTATGTACACATAATATTTTTGTGTTTTCTATACACAAGCTTAATTATTTTTTTTTTCAATTATTTACAGGGTTCATTAAGAAGCAAGAAGTAGCATATACATAAATAGCACACTCACACCAAACCCAGCACCATCGCGAATTAGCCTTCCAAGGTTTTTTATTGCACAGCATTTATTTTGTGGCACTCCACTATATATATAAAATAACATACCCCCACAAATATTTTCACTATAGCGAATTAGCCTTCCAAGTTTTTCTTTTTTATTGCACGGCATTTAGTTTGTGGCACTCCTCCACTAAATATATTAAATAACATACCCCACAAATATTATTTTTTTCAACAAGATGCAATCGGTACAAATTTGTCCCACTTGTGAAACTGGTGTTTCAAGGAAAAATTTCCAAAGGCACTGTCGTACCTGCGTACCTGGTAAGCGTGTGACCGCTACAGAACCATGTCCCAGGTGCGACAAACATATTACCATTAATAATTTGAAAAAGCATATAACATCATGCAAAGTCGTCGGAGCACCTGTTCCACAACCGTCGACCAGCTCGACCAAGAGGAAAGCGGAAGCCGACTCGCCACCATCCGCCAAACGTGTCAAGCCTGTGGCGAAAGCGAACCAGACTGCTTTCGAGCGGTTGTTAGAGGACTTTGTCCTCACTTCGGAGGGCTCATGCGACGTGCGTAGCTTTTTGGAGAACGTGCAAGCCAAAATCATTTCCATCCTCGGCGATGCGCTTGCAACGCACTCCACCAAATTCTACGCATCGCTACGTTGCCAGTACAAGAAGCCGTCTGATGAAATTTACAGCTTCTGCCACAACACCAAGGCGAAGACGCTGCATCTGGCGGATGTCGAAAACCTAGAGGTCATCTACAACAAGTTTGCCGAGGAGCTGGTGGCAAAGCAGGAGGAACATCAAGCGAAGGGCTCGGGGGGTTCGCTGTGTGGCGATCCTCACGAACTGTGCATCAAACTTTGCAAGTTTGTGCCTCTCTCCGCCTCCAGCTACGTCCCCTTACCACCTACTATTGCGGCAAAAAAAGCTGTTCTGAACATCCAAAATGAAGATAACAAATGCTTCGTATGGTGTGTGCTGGCAACGTTGCACCCGGTCGAGCCAAAAAATAATCCAAAACGCGTTACCCACTACATGCAGTACGAGTTGGAACTGGAAGATGCCATGGCTGGGATCTCCTATCCCGTGGAGGTCCCGGACATTCGAAAGTTTGAGGCTCGTACACACAACCCTCGGTTGGCCATCAACGTTTACGGTCTCACTGACAAAAATGTGGTGTACCCTATCCGGGTGAGCGATGTAGACGACGATGGTGCGCAGGAAATTCATCTTCTGCTCATCAAGGACGAGACCCATCACCACTACACCCTCATTCGCTCGCTCTCTCGGCTTGTTTCGAGCCAACGGAGCAGTGATAGTCACCACGTCGAGGTGTGTCGCAGGTGCTTGTCTACATTTCATAATCGAGAACAGCAGGATTATCAGCGCATCAGAGGTCCCAACATCGCTGTCGAGAAGCTCGCTCGCCACAAACTTTATTGCAATGCCAACGAGCCTGGGGTGGCAGTCTTGCCCAAACCTGGCACCGTGGAGCGTTTCCACATGCACGGTGCCATGGTAGAGCACCCCGCTATCATCATCGCGGATTTCGAGGCCTTCCTCAAACCCCTGTCCACTTGCGATCCCGATCCCGAAGTTTCCTCCACCACCCCTTACCAACTCCACGAGGCATCCAGTTTCGCATACGTTGTGGTGCGACGAGACCAGCACATCGCCCCCGAGCCCTACGTGTATCGCGGTCCCGACGCAGTTAAACATTTTCTAGACAGGATGGTTGTGGAAGCCAACGAGATAGGGAAGGTACTGTTGGCCCCCAAGCCTATGCTCCCACTGTCCCCCGACGATCAACGTAGACACGACGAGGCCATCGCTTGCCCCGTCTGCGTCGAGGAGTACACCGCCAACAACCGTAAAGTCCAACACCACGATCACTTTAACGGTAGGTACGTTGGTCCTTGGTGCAACGAATGCAACCTAATGGCCCGGGACCCGCGCTTCATCCCTGTGTTTTTTCACAATGGCTCGGGATACGACTTCCACCATCTGGTGCCTCACTTGGGGTACGACGACATGCGAATCAACGTCCTGGCGCAGAACGAGGAGCGTTACATTAGCTTGAGCAAGTGGGTGCGAATCCCGGGATCACGCTCTACCGTCGAGCTTCGCTTCCTCGACTCCCTGAGGTTCCTCCCGGCCAGCCTCGATGCTCTCGCGGGGAAGCTTAGCGACGAGCAAATACTCATCACCTCTGCAAACTTTCCGAACTTGGACGCCGGTCTCTTCAGGCGTAAGGGGGTCTACCCCTATGAATACGTCACAGACCCTGCCAAGTTTGCGGAGACGTCGCTACCTCCCCAGGCGAAGTTCTACAGTCAGCTACGAGGCTCGAACATCACCGACGAAGACTATCACCATGCCCAGTCCATGTGGCGCGAGCTGGGTTGTCGAACTCTCGGGGACTACCACGACGCCTACCTCAAACTTGATGTGACGCTCCTCGCCGACGTGTTCCAGACGTTCCGTGCGACCGCAATGAAGATCTACCAGCTGGACCCCGCCTACTTCTATAGTCTCCCCGGACTGGCGTGGTCAGCCATGTTTCTGGTGACGAAGATCGAGCTGGAGCTTCTTTCCGATTATGACATTGTGCTGTTTGTAGAACGCGCTATCCGGGGTGGCATGGTCCAGGTGTCGCAGCGACACTCGCACGCCAACAATCACCACATGGCCACCGGTTACGATCCCTCACAACCGTCCAGCTACATCATGTACACGGACGTCAATAACCTCTACGGGCACTCCATGATGCAGCCACTCCCCTTTAGAGGGTTCGAGTGGGCTGATCCTTCCAACTTCGACATCGAAAGCTTCGACGATTCGGAACATGGGTTCTTCGCCGAGGTGGACCTTGAGTTCTCCGAGAAGCTGCAGGATTTGTTCTGCGATCTTCCCCCTGCACCCGAGTTTAAGTGTCCACCCGATTCCAACCAGACGAAGCTCGTCATGGATTTCAAACCCAAGACGAATTACGTCCTGCACTACCAGAATCTCCGGTGGTTGATGCAGCGAGGGGTCACGGTCCACGCAGTTCACCGCATCCTCAAGTTCGAGCATTCTCCTTGGTTGCGTTCATATATTGAAGTCAACACCAAACACCGCACCGCAGCCACGTCCGAGCTTGATAAGGATTTCTTCAAGCTCATGAATAATGCGGTGTTTGGCAAGACCATGGAGAATGTGCGAAATCGTGTAGATGTGAGGCTAATATCAAACAAAGCACAATGTCGCAGGCTCGTAGCAAACCCGTTATTCAAATCAAGGACCATTTACAATGAGCAGCTTGCTCTGGTGCATATGAGGAAGAACGAGGTGATGCTCAACAAGCCAATTTATGTTGGTGCCTCAGTATTAGACCTGAGCAAGCTGCACATGTTTCAAACATATTATGGGATACTACGCCAGCACTATAACGACAACATCTCGCTTCTCTACACGGACACGGACAGCTTGGTGTACCACGTTCGCACAGCCGACGCATACGGGGATATAGCCACAGTTCCATCTTTGGTTAACCTCTTCGACACCTCGGGCTATCCCCAGCAAAACAAGTACGGCATCCTGGCTCGCAACAAGAAGGTGCCTGGCAAACTCAAAGACGAGAAGGACGGTGATGTAATTCTCGAGTTTGCCGGTCTTCGCGCCAAAGCCTATGCTATTCGGGCAGAAGGATCCATCACGAAAAAGGCTAAGGGTGTGGGCAGGCAGGTCGTCCAAGAGTACCTCAAGTTCGAGGATTACGTCAAAACCCTTCAAACTAGGACGTCAATTCCAGGAGTGGAGCAGCGAATCCAGAGCGTCGACCATGTGTTGACAACCAACCAGGTGAAAAAGGTTGCCCTGGACGCACGCGACGACAAGAGGTGCGTTCTGAAATGTGGGATTCACACGCTCCCATGGGGCCACCATCGTCTAGAAACTAGTAAGATGTGCCTCAAATGTAGTAAATAGTATGTATGTATGTATGTATGTATGAAAAAACAAAAAAAAAACAATTCATGTAACAGAAGTTCTAATTTAATGTAGCCAAAATACTAGAACAATAGTGTTTATCTTCAAATGCAAAAAAAACAACAAAAAAAAAACAAAAAAAAAAACAGGTGGAGGTTTGGGATTTTTAGCGGGACTAACTCCCTGCCGCGCCCTACGGGGTGAATATGGGGCACATGCAGGGCCAAAGGGGAAGTTCCTTTGTGCGTTCAAGTGTGATTTATTTCTAAAATGCATTAAAATTAATTTTTTTTATTATTTTTTTATTCCAGATTATTCTCACAAATGTAAGAAGATGTTCCTCGCAGTACATCCTAAACATTGCGTTGCAGGTTAATCTAATATTTGAACCTACGGTCAGTATAATTTTTTGAGAATTATGTGATTTTTTTTTCTTGTACTTAAAACTGTTCGGTCACTCTTTCATTCTTGACATCATACACAAAAGACTTCTCTGCAATCAGGATGACGCTGCATAGAGTATCCTCGGGCAAGGCATCGTGGAACTCGCACACGACCTTGATGTTGGTGCGATCGTTGACCACCACTTGCTTTCTTTTCGTGGTGTTGATGACGAACATCGGCCTGCGTGTTTTGAATTCGCTGGGCGCGTAGTACACATCCACGCTTCCCTCGGTCACGCGTTTGTAAGCCGTGTAAGCTTCGTAAAGTTTGAGGTAATCGTCTTTGGTCATGTCGAGGTTGTAATTCTCGCGCGGGAACACTTCGTTCCTACCGTTCTTCAGATAAACGTTCTTGATCTTGCAGTCGTCGAACTTGCTGGAATCTTTTTCCTGATTGTTATCGCGCCCGGTCTGAAAAAGCACAACGACGAAATCTGGCATGTCGAACTGTATGTTGTTGAACTGCGTCGTCACGTCGAATTCCATGTGACTTCCCGACGCCATCTTCTGCACGCACTGGTAACCGTGAAAATGAATCGGCACCTGCGGACTTTTCAAGATCTCCGCTTTGTACTTGAGGGCGTAGTTCGTTTCGTATTCCACCACCGGCATTCTCAATTCCATGCTCCGGATGACGCATTTCGCCGCTTCGGGTAATGTGTTGGGCAGCGGCGTGTCGTTGTCGTTGCCGCTCTTCGAAACGTGATCCTCAGTCCTCCCTTCCACATGATCTCCTTGTAGTCCGAGAAGAAACCAGGCAACAGACGCATGGGAAAGAGCACCGTGTGACTTCTCGTCGATATTTTGGTCCCGGCTTCGAATCCCCCGGCCTGGTAGTACGCTGCGTCCGTTTTGGATAATTTCAACGTTCCCACTGCCGTCGACGTGATGCCTGGATAATCTATTCTGTCGATGACGGTGTTGTGTTTCCTCACCTCCACCTGCGAGAACAGGTGAGGCACGAAGTTGTCCACGAGTATCAAGTTTGCTGCTGCGGGAAACGCGTCTCCGCTTTCCTTCTTCACCACGTCGAATTGAAGGTAGAGGTCCGCTCTGTGAGGATGAATGAACCCGTCGCCTACGTCCACGTCGTATTCGATCTCCCTGTTCGCTTCGTTCAGATTGGCGAACGTGCGACGGTTGGGAGGGAAAGATTGCAATTCGTAACTTTCGATTTGCTCCATTTTACATGTATGGTTATTTATTATACGTTGATTTCCACGATGGCCGTCGTAGTGGCACCTGCGAAATCCACCACCTCTGCTTTCTCGTTCGTCACCACCAACTCTATGTCGTCTATGCGGTTACGACATACTGGAAAATAGATCTGCGAAGAGGGCGTGTAGATGATCGGTTCCATGAACTCGGAACTTGGTTTGAAAGTGGCTATGATTCCCGTCTGCTTGTGACTTCCTAATCCGTCCGAAGATTTCGTGATCATGCCTTCGGCCACGTTTCAGTGTACGTTCAGAGTCTCGATGGCCAAGAATTTAGGAATGTTGGTTGCTACGTGCTTGATGCCAGCTTCGAGTTTTGGGTGGTTGTTCTCGAAACCTAAAAGTTCTCCCATGGTGCCCAGGTCCACGGTCTCCGTCGCGGATAGGATTTCCACTCTGTGAGTGACCGAATTTTGAGAAAGGTACGTGCCTTTGGGTAACAGTAGTGCAGGTTGGGGAGTTCAACGCCATCAAGTGGTGAGCTGAAGTGGTGAGCAGTGTTGCCAACTCCTCACTCGAAAAAATCACCAAGGTTTTTGTTTTTGGGTCTAACCTAACCTAAAGCAAGGAGGTGGCAACCTTGCTTGAGGTATTTTCTCGCAGTGTTGCCAACTCCTCACTCGAAAAAATCACCAAGGTTTTTTTTTTTTGGGTTTAACCTAGCCTAAAAGCAAGAAGCTGACAACCTTGCTTTATGCACTGTAAGGCAAGCCTCAAGCAAGGTTGCCAACCCACTGGTACTTTTGCCATAGCCTTTTACAAGAAAAAAAAGAGAAAGGGAAGAGTTAAACAACCGACAGCTTACCCACAGTTTTTTTTTGCTCTAACCTAACCTAAAGCAAGGAACTGGCAATTTTGCTTGTGCAATCAACCCGGTTGACCACCCTCAAGTAAAAAATCAGCGTTGCCAACTCCTCACTCGAAAAAAAAATCACCAAGATTTTTTTCGGTCTAACCTAAAGCAAGGAGCTGGCAATTTTGCTTGTGCAATCAAGCCGGTTGACCGCCCTCAAGTAAAAATCAGCGTTGGCAACTCCTCACTCGAAAAAAAATCACCAAGATTTTTTTTGGTCTAACCTAACCTAAAGCAAGGAGGTGGCAACTTTGCTTGAGGCTTGCCTTACAGCGCATAAAGCAATTTTTGCCAACCTGCACACACTAAACAAGGAGAGCCGGCAACAAATATGTACTGCCGTAAAAGAAAGAGAGATGGGTGGATGGTAATATAGTATGTGTGTGCGTGTGCGCGTATAATATGTAGCATTATTAACTAGAGTGTGTTGGCAATTTACTTACAACTAAAAAAAAAATAGAGATGCCAACTTTGCTGTAAGATGAAGAGAGAGAGAGAGAGATTTATGGCTGGCAAGAGTAATGAGCGAATGCGCCATATCGTAATTTTCCAACTCCGTATATCGTGACCTTTGTAAACCTCTCTCGGGGGGACATTGTAACACAAACAAACAAACAAAATAATAATGGTTGTTTTTAGGATGCCTGGCCCCTATAACCTCGCCAGGGTGCGTGGTGCCCAACCAAAAATGTAAAAGTTTTCTAACGGCTGCGGTTATAGATTACCGCACCTCTGTAGAGTTTCACGTGTTTTTTTTTCCCCCAAACTTCCATGAAACCCTACAGAGGACCTCCGTAATGCATGCAACGTGTACTAACGACTCTAGTGTTATTTGATGTTGTGATATTTTTGGATATAGAGTTTTATTGTGAGATATAGATAAAAAATGATTATGTTTATTATAATATTTTTTTGATGAAGATGGAGAATGTATGCGTGTGTGTTACAAATAAAGTTGCATGCTTTTTTTCTAGTGTGTGTGTATGTGTTTTTGATGTTTCGACAGCATCTGAAACGATAAAAAAAAAATTATTGTTAATTTTCACGTGTAAAAACAACAACAAATTTTTTTGTGCAAATTTTCTGATTGTCTCTCGTGCTATAGTGCAAAAAAGATATTGTGACTGATAACTAATGAAATTAATATTTGTAAGTGATCTGAACTAGTGAAATTCGTATTGTGCCATTGTAACTGATTGTGCTAGTGCAGAAAATTTCTTATTGTGCAAGAAAATAGATGTTAAAAAACTTGTTAAAACTGCTCTGTGACCCTCTCGTTCTTCACGTCGTAGGCGAAGGACTTCTCTGCAATCAGGATGACACTGCATAGGGTATCCTCGGGCAAGGCATCGTGGAACTCGCAGACGACCTTGATGTTGGTTCGATCGTTGACCACAACCTTCTTCCTCTTAGATGTGTTGATGACGGTCATGGGTCTCCGGGCTTTGAATTCGCTGGGCGTGTAGTACATGTCCACGCTTCCCTCGGTCACGCGTTTGTAAGCCGAAAACGCTTCGTAAAGTTTGAGGTAATCGTTTTTGGTTACGTCGAGGTTGTAATTCTCGCGCGGGAACACTTCGTTACGTCCATTCTTCAGATAAACGTTCTTGATCTTGCAGTCGTCGAACTTGCTGGAATCTTTCTCCTGATTGTTATCGCGCCCGGTCTGAAAAAGCACTACGACGAAATCTGGCATGTCGAACTGTATGTTGTTGAACTGCGTCGTCACGTCGAATTCCATGTGACTTCCCGACGCCATCTTCTGCACGCACTGGTAACCGTGAAAGTGAATCAACACCTGCGGACTTTTCAAGATCTCCGCTTTGTACTTGAGGGCGTAGTTCGTTTCGTATTCCACCACCGGCATTCTCAATTCCATGCTCCGGATGACGCATTTCGCCGCTTCGGGTAAAGTGTTGGCTATCGGTGTGGTGCCGTCCGGACCCAAAGTAGCGTATCGCATCAGTGCGTCGTTGTCGTTGGCCGCTCTTCGAAACGTGACCCTCAGTCCTCCCTTCCACATGATCTCCTTGTAGTCCGAGAAGAATCCTGGAAGCAGACGCATGGGAAAGAGCACCGTGTGACTTCTCGTCGATATTTTGGTCCCGGCTTCGAATCCTCCCGCCTGGTAGTACGCTGCGTCCGTTTTGGATAATTTCAACGTTCCCACTGCCGTCGACGTGATGCCTGGATAATCTATTCTGTCGATGACGGTGTTGTGTTTCCTCACCTCCACCTGGGAGAACAGGTGAGGCACGAAGTTGTCCACGAGTATCAAGTTTGCTGCTGCGGGAAACGCGTCTCCGCTTTCCTTCTTCACCACGTCGAATTGAAGGTAGAGGTCCGCTCTGTGAGGATGAACGAACCCGTCGCCTACGTCCACGTCGTATTCGATCTCTCTGTTCGCCTCGTTGAGATTGGCGAACGTGCGACGGTTGGGAGGGAAAGATTGCAATTCGTAACTTTCGATTTGCTCCATTTTGCATGTATGGTTATTTATTATACGTTGATCTCCACGATGGCCGTCGTAGTGGCACCTGCGAAATCCACCACGTCTCCTTTCTCGTTCGTCACCACCAACTCTATGTCGTCTATGCGGTTGCGACATACTGGAAAATAGATCGGCGAAGAGGGCGTGTAGATGATCGGTTCCATGAACTCGGAACTTGGTTTGAAAGTGGCTATGATTCCCGTCTGCTTGTGACTTCCTAACAATCCGTCCGAAGATTTCGTGATCATACCTTCGGCCACGTTACAGTGTACGTTCAGAGTCTCTATGGCCAAAAATTTAGGAATGTTGGTTGCTACGTGCTTGATGCCAGCTTCGAGTTTGGTGTCGTTCTCGAAACCTAAAAGTTCTCCCATGGTGCCCAGGTCCACGGTCTCCGTAGCGGATAGGATTTCCACTCTGTGCGTGACCGAATTTTGAGAAAGGTATGTGCCTTTGGGTAATTGAGCTTGCAAAGTGGAAAGATTGTATTGTCCTGGCGTGACGACGATGTGTTCGCTTCCGACGCTAATTTTGTTGTTGTGCTGCGTGACGTTGGGTATGAGGTACATGCTGTAGAATGCACGCAGAGCCACGGATTTAGGATAGACGATGTCGTCGTGCAGCGTGAGTTTCAAGATTGAAGATTCGCTCGTGAGATGGAACACGCCCATCGTGTTTTAGATTCCACAATGCTTTCTGAAAATGTTGCACTGAGGGGTTATTTATTTTAGACATGTATGCGAGAACGGAAAGGCATAGGTGGCCGCAGTTAACATCGGTGAAACCCTGGATGCGTTTGTCATTGTAGTAGAGGTTGGCAACACTGAGATACTTCACCAACCTGGCAGGTGGTGTGCCACCGAACGAATCGAAAACAAATGCATTGTTATCGTCAATTTTGAGGTAGCATATCCAATGTGTACCAGGATTTTTGTAACTGTCCAGGTTGACCACGCCATACTCCTTTTTCTTCACAGCAGAGGGTAGAGAATCGGACATGAAAACACCCCTGAAGTGTTTGATTTGTAACGGTCCGATCAGAGATTCAATATCGAAGTTGGACAGGGCTTCTTCTTTTTTTTATATTTCTTCAAAGCATCGAGGTTGCTTTTTTGTTTTTTGGTTATACCTTTCCCCTTCTTCTCCATAGCCAGGTTGTGACGTTTCTGTTCTTCCAACTCGGCCTTGTTCTTCTTCGAGTCGATGACGGTTTTCGCGATGGCGGCACTTCCGCCGGCCAAACTTCCAACGGCCCCCAATGCTGCCAGGATGGCCGGGATGCTGAATATGAAACCTCCGATCTTTTGCTGTTTCCGCGAACGCTGCAATCTTTTCAATTGAGGTGTGCTGAGCAGCAATTTCATTCCGTGTCCTTTCGACAAGCAAGAACGTTTCTTCTCGCGTTGTTTCTTGGTGAGTAACCCATCGAGGGCACCTAGATTTTTTAGATTGGAGTATGGTATCTGGTACACGATACCCTTGGGCTTCATGTTGATGCTCTATGTGTTATTTTCACGGTATGTTATTTATATATATATTCTGAGATTTTTTCTTGTGTAGTTTTTTTACGGTATGTTATTTATATATTTTCAAGGCCTCGCAGTCGTTACACAAATTCTATAACGTGCTTCGTTTTCTTGCCAAGAAGTTCCTTTGTCCCCTTGTACACGATTCGAGTTTTGTTCTCGATTAAAATAGATAGCTTCTCGTCGGATAACATGTTAGCGTATCGATCTGGTAAAAATAGACTGTATTGTGCGTTGAGCAACAGGCGTACCTTGGGACCATACTGGGTAGAAACGATTGAACCGGAAGTTATCGTGTAAGGTTTGTCGACTTCCAATTCCTGAATTTTTACATACTCGACTGACAAATTTAGCATTTGTTTTAATGCTTGGAGATCACTTATTTTTTCGGTCGTCATATCAAAGAAAAATTTCAGAGTGTTAGAGAGAAATTTAATTGCTTTTTTTTTCACGATGTGTGTTATTTATATATACCGAAGATTATTTTTTTTCACGTATATATATTATTATTTTTTTAACAGAGGAAGAAAGTTCGTGCTTCGGAAAACGCGAGGATGTGCGTAGTGATATCATCCTTCTCCTGCATAGACTTGTACCAATCATCAGTATACTGTCTTCTTCCCTGCATCGCCTCGTACAGTTCGTCCGACCTATCGTCCAATTTTTGCCCTGCAGCCGAAAGCAGAATGTTGAGATCACCGCACCTCAGGCCGCTGATCTCCCGAAGAAGGTCCTTGAGAACCATTTCACAAGGGATGCGAAATTCCGGCATTGTTCTTGCTATGTTTACAAGTTTATTAACATCTCCGTTAACTACCTTTTTGAATATTTTAGATAGTAGCTCGGGTGGCAAATTAGTTATGTAATCCATGTTGTTTTTTTACTGTATGTTATTTATATACCCCACCCCAATTTTTGTTTCGTGTTCATGGCGATGGTGGTGCCTAGTGCGGCGACCCGTTCACCCAACGATGCGTCTCTGCTCACGAACCTTTCGAAAGCTGCGTGCTCTAACTTTCTGTCTGCTTCGTGACGTGCGTCCAGATCCGTCTGCGTGGTGTTGTAGGCGATGTCGTGATCTTTGCATGCGGCGTCCAACGGATTCACACCCTTGTCTCCTCTCTCCAATCTTTTCTCGAGTTTGGTACCCGGTCCGCAGTACTGGTAGCCAGGTAGATGCATCTCGAAAGGTAACTTGTTGATGATGTCGTTCACGAGTCCTTTTCCTTCGGCCACGTTCCAAAATTTCGGAGGCAGCGTGTTGATGATTTTGATCAGGTAACCTATGCCCTTGTCATCGTTCACGATGAAGTTGGAAAGTTTCGTGCTGATCATGTCCACGATGCCAACCTTCTCGTTGTAGAAATTACGATTGCCTGCATTCTCTTCGCCGGCTATCACCAACAATCGATCCACGAGTTTCCTAACGTCGTCCACCCAAACAAATTCTTTGGGTAACGTGTTGTAGCGTTTGACGCCGCTGCCTGTTTTGACCTGGTTCCAAATCGGTTTGATGAGATTCCTGTACTTCTCGCCGCTGCTCGATTTCACCCTATTCTGCGAGGCGTCGTTGTTCTGGTACAAGGCATCCGTCATGATCAGAATTTCCTTGTAACTTTGGTAATCTTCGTCGGTGTAATCTTTCGGCTGTTTTTTGGCGACGAGTTCCCACAGTCCCACCGTACCCGGATACCTGTTCCAACTATCCTTGTCGCCTAAATTGACTTTAATGTCGTTGCCTTCGAAGGTCACCTTCGATTTCCCAATCTTCCACACCACACCGCCGCCTTCGCTGGTTTCCATGCTGGGATACAATCCGAACACTTCATCCTTGTCGAATTTCCCCGTACTCAGGTAGTCTCGTGCCAAAGGTCCCAACTCGATTTTATCCGAAGACGTGCTGCCTATGGCACGACGTCGTGCCGGTGCATCCTTCAGTTCGAACGGCGTCGAAGGAATGCTCGAAATGGGTGTGGGTACGGCGTAACTTTTAGCTGCGAGCGGTACGAGTTCATTGATCAAATTTTTATTTTGTTCCGTGACACTTTTAATTTGTTTACCTAGACTGCTGATGGCATCGATCACAGGTTGATCCTGACGTTTCTTCTCTTCGTAGAATCCGCGATTCTCGGATTTCCAACCTTTGAAGCGTTTCGCGAGGTAATCGCGAAGCTTGAGATTTTCGTCTTCGATTTTTCGTTTCGTCATGACGTTATTTATACACGTCGTTTCTCACAACGTTGCAACGTTTAGAAAGTCGTTGATTTTGTTTCTGTATTTTCCATCGTTGGGTTTTCTCGTCATGTCGATCGTCGCGAATCCGAAATCGTCACCGTTCCAGCAAGTAGAGCAGCAGCGTTCCGAAAATTGATTGTAGTTCATGTCTCCGCCTACGTAGTCATCGTACGCGTGCTTGAGGTTGGTGTGATCTTGACGAAACAAACATATGAAATTGGCGTTGTCGCGCACTAACTGTTTTGGAATTTTGGAAAACGTTTGAGCTAGGTAAAAACAATCCATTCCTTTGTGACGACCTTGCGTGAAAAAGTTGCGAATTTCATTTTGATTTTCCAGGATGGCGTCGTCGAACACAACGACTGAATTTTCACGACAATCGTCGAGTGGTTTTATTTCCGAGGCGAACGTTGCAATGTCCAGACCATCGTACAGTTTCATCAGTTGCTGGTATTTGGATTGCTCCAAACTTTTCGAGAACACGTACAGGTGCCTGTTCTTCCAATCTAACCAATTCGGTGCGAGGAGAAAATTGTCCACGAGCAGTGTCGTTTTCCCACACCCCGAAGGACCTACGATCAGACAGCGGATGCTGTCGGGAAGCAACTTGCCGTTCTTTTTCTTCGTTTGACTTTCCGGATCCGGTAGACGCTTCACCACGTTCCACGTACTCACAAGATCACTTCGTTCGCGTCGATCCAACTCTTTTCTGGAAGTCCCAGCCATTTGACAAACAGTTTGTCACCTTTCCTACGCAATACTTTCTCGATGAGGTACGTGTCGGGGTGTTTCGTTTTAGAGAGTTCCTCTTCGTAAAATCTTCCTTTCAAAATCTCGCCGCTACTATCTTTTATTATATACGTGTGTCGGTTTCCAGGTAGAACTCGAACCACCGTAAAGAGTTCCGTGCTCCAATTTTTTGTGAATCCCTTCTCGAAGGTGCGTTTGAATTTGCTGATCCTCACCTGGTCTCCAATTTTGTATTTAGCTTTTTTTGTCGTGGGTGTGTATTTTGGACAGTAAACTGTAGAAATTAAACGCTGCTCGTCGGATTTGGCAACGTCAGCTGGCTTCATGCCTATCGTTCTGTGTACCGTTTTATTATAGGTGTCGACGAGTTCCGGCAGGATGTCGACCCATTTGTAATTTCCCCGAAGCGTGAATCGTTTCCACATGTGTGTTTTCAAGGTTCGATTGAATCTTTCCACGATGCTGGCTTTGATGTGACTGAAGCTCGAATAATGTCGAATCTTGTGTTTTTGAATAAATTTTTGGAATACGGCGTTGTAAAATTCCTTCCCCTTGTCCGTTTGCAGAAACCGTGGTCGTCTGCCGCCGCTTTCGCGAAAAATTAATTTGAATGCTTCCGTGACGCACGATCCCGTTTTCGCCTTCAAAGGTAGAGCCCATGCGAATTTCGAAAACGTGTCTATGACGGTGAGAAGGTACTTGTTGCCCTTGTTCAATTTATGTACGTTTTTCAAATTGCCGCTACTCATCTCCACGAGGTCGCTTTGCCAGAGGTCGTCGATGCCCTTGGTTACCACGGCCAAACGTTCGTAGTTGCGGCGTGCAGGTTTATGCAATTCTTCGACGATGGCTTGCCTAGACATTTTTTCTTAGAGATTACGTTTCAAGAGAAGCACAAGCGTGATGGGATTCAAAGAGGGTGGCACTTCGCTCGTGTTTTGAATGATCAGCTTATCGCCGGCACTCACGTCGAAAACGGTGAGATCTTCGTCTTCGTGTATTTCATATATGTTGCGCGTTTCGTTCCAACGTGCCAGAGGAATGTCCTGCTTTCTGGACACCACGATTCGATATCAAAGTCATGGTGGGAACGCTAGCTTTTCTACCGTGAGACCAGTACGAAAATTCGTTTATCTGAATCGTGCCATCGAGGAGAAACTTGTAGTACGGATGATAAGGATGCAACATGTACAGTTTGTTACCTTCGACGAACGTGGAGATTCTTTGTTGATTGGGTACGCTGTTGATTTCGATGGCTTGCAGAGAATGCAGTTTAGCGAATTTAGTGTCGACGCCGAGCAGATTACTGTGAACTTGTCCGAGTTTATTTTCGATGGGCAGCAAATGCTCGATTATGGCATCCGTTAAGGCAGAAAACGACGGTTTGATTTTCACTTCCACGTTCAACTGCTTGTAGTTTTCGTTGAGTTCTTGCAACTTGGCACCGAAAGAGGCCAGCGTCGATTCCTGCGTGGATTCCAGCACTCCGACTTGATCTCTGATGTTGACGACAATGTTCTGAAGGTTCTCGACTTGATTCAATTTCGAGCTCTTCTCGGTAAGATCGTTCACGATCCTTCGCATCTCTGTAAACTGCGTGTGAAGGTCGGCGACGCTCTGGGAAGTGGGCAGCGTCGACACCAGCGAACTAATTTCGTCTCGAATCTGTTCCACGTTCGCCGTTTCCGTTTCTAGTCGTTTCAGCATTCGAGATATGTTTCTTTTCAAAGCGTGCAATTCTTTGGAGGTGGGGAGATTGGCCACCCTACTCTCGAGATCGCTTAATGAACTTTTGATGTCGTTCGAATCGGATAGTGCCGTCACCGCCGTTTTCAATTTTTCCAAATCTTCGCTCGAAGGCACGCTCGTCCGTAACGATTCCAAGTCACCCTGTATGTTGTCGAGTACGTGATGAAAATGAGCGAGATTCGTTTCGACGTTTAAATTTTCTAAATATTCGATCTTCTGCTGAACCGTGCTTAACGTGTCTTGAATGCTCGTCAACGCTCTCGCTTCAGCGTGAATATTTTTAATTTCTTCGTTGATCAATTCCAACGACGCCTGAAGCGTAGCGATGGTGGTTTGAATGTGTTCGAAATCTTGATAGGCCTCCAATTGAATTTTTATGTTCGCGACGCTTTTACCGATGACCTGCAGTTCGTCCGACGATGGTAGGTTCGTCATTGTATCTTCCAAAGTCTGCAACTTGGATTTAATTTCTTCCAACGTGCTGGTGAATTCTTCTTGTAATTTGGAAACGACGACATGCAAGCGTTCTGCGTCTATATCGTTCACCACGGTTTGAAGTTCGGAGAAATTCTTTTCTATTGCGGAAGTTCGTTCTTCGATTTCGAGTTTCAATTTTTCCAAATCTTCATTTTTCGATTGAAATTGCTGTAATTTGGCCAAATCATTTTGAAGCGAATCCACGCTCAACTGTATATTTTGAACGCTGTCGTAAGAAGGTACGTCGACATAATTTTTTATCAGCGTTTTTAGTTCGGAATCGATTTTCAGAATGGGGTCGAGACATTGCGTTTGGAGCGTAGCGATTTCCGACTCTAAACTTTTGTTTAAGGTTTCCTGCAAAGCGATCAAATCGGTCCTCAACTTCTTAACTCGAATGTCCAACATGAGAATCTCCTCTGCGTGGTCTACACGCTTGGTGTTGCCGAAAATGTCGTTAGGCATTTTTGGTTAACGGTTATTTATAATAGGATAGACGATTCGTAATTCTACGAAGAGAGGAATAAGTTTGTCGTAATCTCCGAGGAGTTCCACGTACAGGTAATCTCCTGCAGACACATCGTACATCTTTGTAGATACCCCTCCTGTATCTGACACTGTTCGCACTCTACCAGAACAAAATGTCATAGTGTATATTGCTGTGTCCCTTGTGTGCAAAGCAGTAGTAATTACTAAGGAATGTCCTACTTGCCTCCAGTTATTGACAGACCCTAAAGATGATTTACTTGTTATCTGTTAAGGGGATGTTAATAGATTTACGGTTGCAAGTTAAAGTATCCATCATTGGCTCTGTGTGACACTGTTAATGAATTTTCTGCAAAAGCACAACAATCAGAGCAGGCAGGACATTGTATACCATTCTTTCCTCCACTGTAATTCCATTCCATACCTCCCATAACATAAAACACTCCTTGATTTGTGATCTTGTTAAAATGTTTATATATAAGTGTGTCAAATACATAAATGAGGAAATTAAGAGGACCGCACACAAAAGAGATCAGTCGAAGCAACTAAAGCATGTGAAACATGTTTAACCAGTGAAGTTTTGTTTTGTTTTTGTTTGTTGTTATATTATTCTTGGTGGTGTGTGTCTGTGTGTGTTTGGTTTACATTGATAGATGCTTAAATTGTTGTGAATGTCATGATATCTAGGCTGATAGTATTCCTTTTGTAATAATGAGGAACCTAATGTTGAAAATTGCACATAATTTATTGAGTGCTAATACTATAAACAACAGCCCTCAGACTGCATGTATTCACATGGAACATATTACAGCGTTAGGTATATGATTTTTTTACAAGGATTTGTACACACTATACACACAGGGTACGTTATGGTCAGTTCCTGTTTTAAGTGTTTAATGATATAATACAGACTCATTCTGGTTTTCCAGAACTTTCTGAAGCTCGCACCAAGAAAAACACACTTGTAAGAAGTGTCGATTGATTAATTGAATTAAAATTGTTGGGTTCTTTGGCATATTAGGCCACTTTGCACCCTTCCTTTTATATGGGGAAATATCCCCTTTCCAAAACTTTTGACTAAAAAGTTAAAACAAGGGTGTACAAAGTCCCAGGTTGTAAAGGGATCTACACAAGACAAACACAAAACATTAAAAACTTAGAATGTACTAAAAGCTTCCTCACAGACGGTGGAAGAGACCAGCTCTTCTCAAAAAGCTTAAAACATTTGATAAAACAGTTGTCATCGCGCAACAGGGATGACAGCTGGGAACATTAAAAGTCTGTCTGAAAAAAGCAAGATTGGCACATTCCACAAGAATATTCCCAATACTTAAAATGGCATTGTGACAAAATGTATAGGCTCTTCAAAATCAGAGCCAAATAATAGCAATAAAGACCCAGATTATTATTAGAAACTGATGAAGTGGAAAGTAGTACTGACGAAGAACTTGAAATTTGCGGTAGAAGCAACAGCAGTCTGTTGAAATTCTGCAGACAATATCTGGATGAAAATAATGGATCAGATTTCTTGTTCATCAGGCTCTGACCATGAGAAAATACTTGCTGACTGATTGCCAGAGTGTCAAAATATAACAGAGGGCAGGGCAACAAATGTTCCCCAAACATCAGAGCCTATTGTATTTATTGTTGCAAAACGTTTGCCAAATTATTATGGAACTTAATGTTTCAACACTCAGAACAAGAAGTACAAAAAGTAATGAGTTTGCCCAAACAATCTAAGGAGAGAAACCATAAAGTCAAAAAATTATGCAACGCAAGTAATTTCAAACAACAACGAAGTGATAGCAAAAAGGAAAGTGAGATATTTCCAGCAAAGAGGCCAAGAAATGATAGTAGTTTCGATCAGTGTTATGCTTGTGAATATTGTTTTGGATATTATGTAAAGGATGAATTATGGAGGTGCACAAGAGTGTCCTCTAAATAATGCAAGTGAAATAAGACAAAAGCAACATCAAAAAATTGGCATGCTTTTATGACGAGCTGTCATAAGGCATTCTGGTTATTTGAGTTTCGTGTGTGTTTGTTGGGGTAAAGTAGCCCAACTCACGTCCAAAGACGATGCACTCTTATAGTGTGGAGAATTCACGACAGGTGGAATGTCAATGCAGAAATAAAACTTTGTTGCTTCCGTGGTTACGCGAAGAGTCGCTAGATGGCTCTGGCCGGTGTACATATTTAAAAAGTAAATTCCTTTGTTTGATATCCGATTTGCTTACGGTTTGCTTATGCACAGGGACATTTTGAAGTGCCGGCCACTGCACGCATGGGCAATTTGCAGTTATAGCGGAAAATTATAAAATTTACAGCGTTTTGATCCAAGTTCCATCGTATGGTTAAAAGCAAAAAGTTTATTTCAATATGTATTACAATAGGATTCTTAACACATACACATACATGTTAACGTGTGGTTTCTTAAACATATAAATTGCTGATTTGGCAAAGACAATCGTGCTGTGCACAAAGGGACGGGGAACGAGTACTGGAAGAAGAGAAAGAAAAGGATAGTGAGCGAGGATTCCCGCGTGATGGACGCTGAGCAAACGGCATCGGAATGAAAAAACGGTGACGAATATCTGCGGATTTCTGCGTGTAGGCCTGAGGTGCACGATTACATTACTCTGCCTAAAGGCCAAAAACGTTGAGTGAATGTTTTGAATAAGCACAGATCATTGGGAAGGACAGCTGGACTTGGAATGCTGAAACAAAACAAGATGGGATGAGGAACTGATTTTGCCTCGTGATATGACAATGGAGGTAAGCTGCATATGTACTTTTAGCGTTGCATGAGCTCATGTATAGACGTTCGTTGGTAGATCTACCCGTTTGTTAATGTATTTCATAGCATGCTAGCGTGTGATCCGTGTGGTACTTTGGAAAATGAATAAATCATTGTTTGCACTGCGTGGACGAGCGCGATGTGGGTGGACGCCATTGATGTCTGAAAATTGAATTCTTAACATCTCGAGCGAATCCCGTGTGATATTTGATTATACGAGGGTTGGAACTTAAATAGTGGCAACACTGCTGTGGAGACACTATGCAATGGAATGTAGTAGTGGCGCTGATAGCACACGTTGTTGACATACCTACCTTACCTCCGAGCAAATGGACTCGCACGTCCCACGTCACAGGCAGGCGCACAAGCGAGGGAAACACAGTCACTTGTGAGCGAGCGGTCTAACGTGAAGGTCACTATGTTTTCCAAACAGGAACAACGGAGTTGGATCAAGATTGAATGTGCCAGAGGTCGTACAGCACAACAGTGTCATCAAGGGCTTCAAGAGGCGTGCAGGGAATCGGCATTGCCATACAGAACAGTGGCACGGTGGGTAAAAGCCTTCAACGAAGGTCGTCATTATGGGTCGCCGCGAAAGTCGAAAGTGCGTCAGAGCCCCAGTGTGGTGAAAGTTATGGTGATTCTCATGTACGACTGTGATGGTGTTATCCTAACGCATTACGTTCCTCCATGGCAGACTGTCAATGCCCAGTATTACTGTTAATTTTTGGAGCATCAACTGCGGCCAGCTTTGCGAAAGAAGCGGCGACACTTTCAGCGCAACCCACCCATCATTTTGCACAACAATGCACGGGCGCATACAGCGCAAGCTGTGGCTGCTCTGTTCGGTCGATGGGACTGGGAAGTACTGTACCATCCACCATACTCCCCGGACTTAAGTCCTTGAGTAGTTGTATTTACGGTGGGACCAGGACGAGAAAGGAAGAGCACTCCTCAAGCAGCTTTGCTACACTTAAAACTTGCTTAACATGCCCATACGAGCTTTTTGCTCTAGTGTGGCACCCGTCTAATCTAAGATTTTTGTAAAAAATGCCCTCGGGAATTTTTCAGAAAGGAAGAGCTCTCTCAGATTGATTTGTGCATACTTAAAACTTGTTCAACATGTTCATATGAGTTTTTTGTTCAAGTGTAGTACCCTGCCTAACCCAAGAGTTTTGTTTCGGAAAGTATCAACCCCCCCCCCCCTCAAGCAGATTTGCTAACATTTACAAAAGTTGCATCAGCCAGATTTTTGTCTATAAACTTGTCAAAAATTGATATATTTTTGGCCACACCAGAAATTAAGCCAAAAACCCATACATACACACACATATTTACTTTTGGTTTAAGTTTAATTGGATACCAGGTTCAAATTGCTTATCTAATATTAAAACAATGCAATATGCAGAGCCCCTCTAGAATTGCTCCGTAATTGCATGTTTCCCCTCTGTGTCAGTGTGTACAATTCCCGAGACGGTAGTATTGATTTTTGTTTTGCACGTTTCTCCCCAGCGCCAGTACTTACAGAAATTCCCGAGTATTGCGTCACCCAGTATTGTGAGAGTGACTGAGGGGAACAGATGTGTTGAAACAGTGCTTCTCATACTTACAGGCCTGTTTGCTTTAATTGAACAATATAAAATCTGATATTTGTTGTAATCTAATCATATTTAGAGTCAGTGTGAATGAATATTTTTTCCACTTGTGGGCTATTGGCTTTACAACCTGTCATAAGATTAATATTAATAATATTAATCCATAGAGATTAAATTTAAAACCCAGGAAATTTTATATAAATACCAAAGCCAAAAATATTAAGTGTATACACACCTACACGCATACACACATACAAAGCACACAGCTGAACCCAACTGATATTTTTTATTCAGTATAAAGTTTTGAATTGAAACCCAGGAAATTGTATATAATAAACAACAGCAAAAATGCCGAATCAAAAATATTGTAATCAATGCAATAAAAATATATTTAGCTCTAATTGGGCCAGACACCAAAAAATTTGTAACCCAGACAAATACAGAACTCCCACAAAAATTTGCCCCAAATGCAATAGAAAATATAACATGGAATATTTCACATATAAACATAAAGATACTTGCTCTGCACAATCATCAATACAACCATCCACATCTGGTCTGAAAAGAAGGCACGAAGCACCTGTTAATGCCAGGGCAGCAAAACAGCCACGCTATGAACCCATCCGTAGCAGTTTTAACGGCCAATTAAGGGATCACCGGTTTGTATCAGAGCCAAGATGTGGCATTAAGAATTTTTTGAACAGTAAAAAACCTGATATACAGGCAATTCTAAATGCACAAAATGGCTCTTATAAGCTGTCCCTCAAATTGTATACTCAATATAAGAAACCAAATGGCACAAAATTTACACAGCCCCACATAACAGAAACTGTATCGGTATATTCAAACGCAAATTTAGACAAAATAATAAGCAGGTTGATAGATCAATTGAATATGAAACACTCTGAATTTGCAGCAAAAGAGTCTGGATGGAGCCTATGCGGTTCTCCGCACAAGTTATATGTTAATATTTCTGAATTCAGCCCATTAAAAGGTTCTACATATCTGCCATTACCTGCCAATATTAAAAACAAACAAGCCGTGGTCAATATAAAAAATACCGTCCAGAAATGCTTTTTGTGGTGTATATTAGCTGCTTTGTATCCAGTTTCAAGGCATCCAGAGAGAATAAGTTATTACAAACAACATGAACATGATTTTGACGAGGCAATGGAGGGTTTAGAATATCCAATGTCTGTTCAGAATATTGATAAATTTGAAAAAAGGACCGGGGATATCAATGGCAAACAATTATCTATTAATGTATTTATTTGTTCCACTGGCAATTGCCCGATAGCACCTCTCAGAATCAGTACAATTGATGATGAATCTGCTATTCCGATTGATCTGCTCTTAATTGAAGGGGATGGCACATATCATTACACTCTGATACATAATCTTCAAGCTTTAGTGAGAACACAACTAGACAAATATAAAAAAATATTCAAGTTGTGTAGAAGATGCTTAACTGTATTTGATGGTCAAAAAATGGTGAAGGGGGTTCGGGAAGAGAGTGCAGAAATTGCAAAAAACAAGTTAATTGAGTATCTGAAATACTGTGGCAACCATAAACCTGTTCATATGGTGATGCCCAATCCAAGTGAAAATTGCAAATTCAAAAAGTTTGAAGCCTTGTTGGAACACCCAGTATATATTGTCTGTGATTTTGAATCGAACCTCAAACCTCTTGCATTCTGCAATCCAGATCCCGAAGAATCTTCAAGTACACCATACCAGCAACATGAACCTTCCAGCTTTTGTTGTGTGGTTATACGGGATGGTGTTGTTATTAAAAAATATTCATACAAGGGACCAAATGCCATCAAAATATTTGCACATAGAATAGAAAATGTGTGCCGTGACATAGCATCTAACATCTTATTAATATCAAAGCCTATGTTGCCTTTAACAGAGAAACAGATTGAAGATTTCAACAAAGCAGAAAAATGCCCGGTATGTGATTGTGAATTTTCAGATACAAATATCAAGGTTCATCACCATTCTCATACAGATGGTCGATATAAACAGGCCCTGTGTAAAAGCTGTAATATTCAGATCAAGAGACCAAAATTTATCCCCATATTTTGCCACGGAGCATCCAATTATGATTTCCATCATCTGATCAGGTACGAGGGGTTTGAGAAGGAGAATTTAAATATTTTAGCTGAAAATGATGAGAAATATATATCTATTAGCAAGATAATTAAAGTTGATGGTGTTCCTATTCACATAAGATTTCTTGATTCTTACAGATTTTTATCGGCTAGCCTGCCTACACTGGCAAATCAATTATCTGATGATCAATTCAAAATCACACGTGCTATGTTTCCAAATCTGGACCTGAAATTAATTAGGCGGAAGGGGGTATATCCATATGACTATGTCACAGATTTTTCTAAATTTGATGAGTGTTCCCTGCCACCACAAGAAGAGTTTTACAGCAAAATCAGAGGATCTGGAATCACTGATGAAGATTATCACCATGCCCAATTGATGTGGAACAATTTAAATTGCCAGACATTTGGTGATTATCACATGGCATATTTAAAACTTGATGTCACCCTCTTAGCTGATATAATCCAGGCATTCAGAAAATCTTCTATGCAAAATTATAGACTGGACCCAATATATTTTTTCAGTGCTCCGGGCCTAGCATGGGCTGCAACGTTTTTGAACACTAACATGCAATTGGATCTGATCCACGATCAAGATAAGTATCTGTTTATGGAGAAATGTATAAGAGGAGGGATGGTGCAATGTTCCCAGAGATATGCCAGAGCAAATAACAAATATATTCCCGATTATGATCCAGCACGGCCATCAAATTATATACTCTATGTAGATGCCAACAGCCTCTATGGTCATGCCATGATGCAAAAACTGCCATATGCAAAGCTTGAGTGGGTTGAAAATTTCAATATTGAGGATCTTCAGAATTTTGATGACAGTAACCATGGCCTCTTCTTAGAGGTTGATCTGATAATTCCAGATCATTTACACAATAAATTTTCTGATCTGCCCCCAATTTCCGAGGTTCAGTGCTCACCTGGCTCTAAACAAAAGAAATTGATGATGACTCTGGAGCCGAAACAGGGTTATGTTACATATTACAAAAACCTCCAGTTCCTGATGCATCATGGTGTTCAAGTGACCAAAATTGGCAAAGTTTTGAGGTTCAGGCACTCAGAATGGTTGAAACCATACATTGATACAAATACAGAACTTCGAACATCGGCAAAGAGCCAATTTGATAAGGGCTTGTTTAAATTGATGGTGAATTCAGTGTATGGCAAAACAATTGAAAATGTCAGAAAACATACCGATGTTAAAATAATTACTGACCCCAGCCTGAGCAAAAAATTGGTTGCAAAGCCCAACTTCAATTATAGAAGAATTTATGATGAGCACATGGCACTTTTCAACATGAAAAAAACAAAGATTAAGTTTGATAAACCTATTTATGTAGGGGCTGTGATATTGGAATTGGCCAAATTACATATGTTAACATTGTATTATGATGTGTTGAAACCTTTTTATGGTGATAGTGTAAAATTGATGTACCTGGATACGGATAGTTTTATTCTTGATATTAAAACAGAAGATGTTTATCAAGATATTGCACAGCCTGAATTGTTTCAATACTTTGATACCAGTGAACATACAATAATTCAACCCCACAACAAAAAGGTGCCTGGCAAGTTAAAAGATGAGACGCTTGGTGATGTTATTGTGGCATTTGCTGGGTTAAGTGCCAAGGTGTACAGTTTTAAAACATGTAGTGGTGTTGCTGCCAAAAAGGCCAAGGGCATTGGCAAAGTAACTGTGGAAAAAGACCTCCAATTTGAAGATTATGAAAATTGCCTCAAATCCCAGAGTTCAATCAAAACATCAGAAAATAGAATTCAGAGTGTAGATCACTTATTGACTTCAAATATTGTAAGAAAAGTGGCTCTGGACCCACATGATGATAAGAGATGGATTTTATCATGTGGCATACATACTCTACCATGGGGGCATTGTGATTTGAAAAATGGGAATCAATGCCCAATTACAGAGCATGATTTGAAATAAATAAACATGCCTATGAACTTATTTGGGTTCAAAAAACAGGCTATTATGGACCTGCCAACACCACAACCCTCTCCTGATATGCTGTCTAAACTAAGTGGCTTGTTAATTATTCATCTGAACAGCATACTTACAGATAATGATGATGAAACAGGCAAAACATTGTACATATTTAACAATAATTTAAATCATTACCAATTACCTGTAGGTGGTCAATTGCAATTTATTACAACCCCTGAGGGTGATGTCAAGATTTCAGTAGGGAGAAATATTTACAGAATTAAGCACACAAACATGATTTCTGGCACTGTATATACTGTTTCTGCTGGTGACTGCTTATATATTGAGGTCCCGGGATCATATGACAAGCTTATACCCTTTTTTATAGAATTAAGAATCAGATACTCTATAATAAATAACCACTAAAACAAAAATGCCTAATGATATATTTGGCCATACAAGACATAAGGATCACAGTGATGAGATTCTGATGCTTGATGTCAGAGTCAAGAAATTAAGAAGTGATTTACAAGCTTTACAAACCACACTGAATGCCAGTCTTCAACTAGAAATTACAAATTTACAATCACAATGCATGGACCCTCTTCTTAAAATTGATTCTGAACTCAAAGTGCTGCTTCAAAAATATACTGATTTGGCCACATTGGATAATTTTCAAAGTTTAGAGGAGGCTGTAGCAGCTCTTCAAGCCAAATTTAAGACCCAGGCTAACAACTCTGAGCAATTGAAACAACAATTGGAAGAGCAGATAAATAATGTCCAGACACAGCTCCAAACAATTGTCAAAAGCATAAAATCACAAGAAGATTTTGATCTAGTGATTTCCACTCTAAAAGAACAGATTCAGTCACTCCAAATACCTAATCTGGACCCTCTGAACAATGCCATAGCCGAGGTTAAAGAAAAAATTGAGACACTTGAAAATTTTATGAACAATTTGCCATCTTCTGATGCTTTGAATGCAATAACTCGGAGTGTAGCAAATATTAAGCTGCAACTTGAAACATATGAAGATTTTGGAAAAATTCAAAGTTCCATAACCCATCTTGAAGGTACAATAGCAGCAGTGCAAAGTGATTTGGCAAATGTACTAGAATCCCGCCTGCCCGGTATTGTAGACACACTTGTCAGTGTCCAACAACAGATCACAAAGCTTGAAAACCTCAACACCGAATCTGAACTATCTCATTTTCATCACTTGATCGATGATATCCAAACAAAACTTGAAATTTTACAACAATCAACACCCTCTCAGGCAGATATAGCCCTGCTCCAAAATGCTATGCAAAATGTTGCTGATGCATCTGAATTAAATAATGTGAAATTGGCACTTGAATTTTTACAAAATACAGTATCAAATCTTCCCACATCACAGGAACTTAAAAATATTAAGAGGGCAGTGAATCGCATATTGAAATCAGAAGATATCAAGAATATCCAGACAGAGATCAAACATCTCACACAGACAGTGGCCACTCTACCAACCAATCAACATATTAATGAATTGCATGCCCTGTTTGAGGATATCAGAAGACAGGTCCATGATCTCACTGCTCAAAATTCAAAATTGGCAGTTGTTGAAAATTTGCAACAAATTGTAGCTAATATCAAGCAACAGCTAGGGACCATGGAATCCAGTCAAGCAAATGCTCTGTCTGTTTTTGCCACCCAGCTTCAAGAAATTGTGCAACAATACAAGAGACTTGCTGTGGACATAAAAATTAAGCCAGGCCATGATGATGTTGTTAGGACTATCAATGAGCACCTTGAATCTGTAACAAGTAGATTGCTCACAGCAGAAAAAGAAATAACAGGCATAATCGAGAATCCAAAACATACAGTAATTCTTGAATTGTACAGCATCCCCAACAAAGAATATGATTCACCATTTACACCAGGTGGCAAAATATATATGCTGTCCCCTGCACAATTTTATTACCAGTTTTTTGTTGGGGGCACACTTAGACCAATCAAGATCAAATATTGGCATCAGCCACAGGCACACCACTACCCCACCTTATCAATAACAAATGCTGACAACAAACCAAAAATCACCAGTGTAGAGTTAGAGGATTTTACAGACCCTAATACATTAGAAACAGCCTATACTGAAGATGATGGCACTTTGGAATTTAAAATACAAATAGGGGACAAATTATATTTAGAAAATCCTGTAGTCTCAGCTGCTGAACACCCCATAGTTGCAATATTCTTGTTTACATATTATGTCTAGACAAATTATTGTTGATGAATTACACAGACAGGCCCGACATAATTTTAAGAGACTGCCAGTAGTCACAAAGGGCATAGATGATTTATGGCAGAGCGACTTGATTGAGTTGTCAAGTGGGCAGTTGAAAAACTTAGACAAAATCAACAAGGGCTACAAGTATCTACTCACTGTGATAGACACATTTTCAAAATTTGCCTGGGCTGTGCCACTCAAATCCAAGATTGGAAAATGTGTTACAGAAGCCCTCAGGACAATCATCAATCAGAGTGGAAGATCACCGTGCTATTTGCAAACAGATAATGGCAAAGAATTTTATAATTCAGTGTTTCAACAATTTATTAAAAGCCGGTCAATAAAACATTACTCGAGTTACAGTGACCTCAAAGCCTCAATTGTAGAGAGATTCAACAAAACCCTAAAAAATCTGATGTATAAACAATTTACCCTCCAAGGTAATTATAAATGGCTTAATATTCTTCCAGAACTTCTACATAAATATAACAACTCGGTCCATTCCACAATCAACATGAAACCCTCTGAAGTAACTTCATCTGATGAGCAAAAATTGATCAGGACTGTTTATTATCCTAGATACCAGCCAACAACAAGAAAGGCCAAATACAGGGTAGGCGATCAAGTAAGAATCAGCAAATATAAGCACTTATTCAAAAGAGGCTTTACAAGAAACTGGAGCACTGAATTATTTACAG